>NW_007577900.1:389180-472072 GCF_000690725.1 Stegastes partitus
ACGGTCAGCGGCACACTGCAGTTTCAAAATGCTCAGCCGTGGCATTGACTGCCTCTTTCACTCATGATACGCTCTCCAGCACGTTAAAAAGTGCCACACAGACATGTCAAATTTGATTTCCACCAGAGGAAGTCTTCTTAATAACACATCTTTGACTGAATTTAACTTGTTGGACACACTTTGACCCAAGGTAGTAAAAGTGAGGAATGTGCTATTTTCAGAAAAGGTTCAAGTACATTCCACTGGGGATAACGGCGCAGAAACTCACTACATCTTCCGTGACTGAGAAAAGATCCTGTTCACAAAGGTCAAGTCTGTAACCTATGTTTTAAAAGCTCATCGCTGATGCTCCATCTTATTCCTTCTGTGGGCTGTGAGCACTATAGTGATATTTTCATCTAGTCTGTTTCTGTCACATAATTTTGGGGCGTCTGAAGAGGTCAAACGTTTCAGTCTGTTACAGAAAAACAACAAAGATTGGAGAAATGTTGGTGATTCTATGAAGCAGAAACATCAGCGTTAATCTGTATGGAACCCTAAGTGACACACAACTTCCCATCTGGACAGCAACAATATAACCTGATAATGAAATTATAGATGGTTATAAAGTGTAATTGAGTGCGACCAGGTGACTGTGGGACAGCAGAGCATTAATTAGGGGAGCATTCAGGCGTGAAAACACTGCATCAATATTAGAATAATTAGATGACAGGGAATCTGGGCGCCTTTTCTCTTCATTTTTTTTTATGTAAGATGGATAATATTCATGTGGGTGCACAGTGCGGAGACCAACTCACTCGACCAGTGCTCCCACACTCACTCACTCGCTCTACAAATCGAGCATTCAGTGTTCACTATCACACGCGCTGTGTGAGCCAAGAGCGCGTTCTGTCTGTCTCTCATTCATCCCGGTGAAGGCTGCTCCACACTTTCTTCTTCTCTTCCTCCTCCTCCCCCCCTCCCCTCCTCACCTCTCCTCTCTCCCCCTCCCCAAACCCTCCCTCACGCAGGGGGGGTAGCTGACTTTGGTTTTTCAGATGTTGTGTTTTCCCCTCCGCGGTGCCTTTCGGTCGGAGTAGTAGTGGATGATATCAACAGAGCTCCGTGGCTTGTTTTCTCCGCGATACTACGGACTGGAGGGGAGTCGCTAGAGGACACGAGCATCACGACAGTTTTTTTTCTTTCTTTCTTTCTTTTTTCTCTCTTTCTTACTTGGAGGAGGACGACGCAATTTAGAAAATTAAAGAAAAAAATTATCCGCACCGTGCCGCGCTGACTCCCGTTAAGTTTGGACGGATTTTACGCACAGGTGCGCTGAAGGATTTGAGACAGGCAGTTGGCGGATGGTTGTCGGTTTCGCGGAGAGGAGCCAGTGCCTCTGCGCAAGGTGAGTGATGGACTGATGGGGGAATATTGACAATGGAGTTCGTTAAAATCACAATTTATTGAGCAGATTTTTTAACTTTCTTGTTCGACTTTTGGATCATCTGTTTCGAGCAGAACATGGAAAGTTTTCTAAATCACTCGAGATTTTCTGTGGATTTCCTGCTGGGACAGTCAGAAACAGTTTGTAGTAACCTCTGCAAAGTTTCTGTCAAATCTCAGTGGTAGCACTTGAGTATATTTCCTAATGTGCAGCATCCATTGGTGCATGGTATTATAGTTCCAATATAATGCGTATATTATCCTTTTTTGTGGAGGTTTTATAGAATGATTTCCAAAAAGCAGCACTTTCAATTAATTACTGATTTGCCCAAGGTGCCTGGGCTGTCTCAGGGAGTTGAATTAATGTGAATTAATGTAATTTAGGGCAGTTCATTTGGATTGTTTTCTCCATTCAAAGTTTCAAACTGTGTAAAGTGTCCATCAGAGGATGCCAGAGTCCAATGTGAAGTCCTCTAATGTGTTGTCAGACCAGGAGTGTAAATCACAAAGATACTTAGTTTACAGAGAGACAAAGACAGGAAAAAGCAGCTAAACCCCACACTGACAAAGGTGAAGCCGGAGAATGGATGAGCCTAATGCTGGATAAATGACTTACATGATTAATGGATTATCAAAATAGCTGCAGACTCATTTTCTGGCAATGAATTATTAAAATAATTTACTAAACATTCTAGCTCTACTTCACTTCTCCGTGAATTTAGAGACACTTGGCGACTAGGTTTATCTTAAAATAGAAGTAAGGTTTTTCCTTCTCACAACGTTGCAAGTCAAAGCTCTGCCCCACCTACAATAATGACTTTCTGAGGGATATGAAATGAGACACGTGTCAGATATAATATGGATTCGTCTGGATACATCCAACTCTCTCAAAGCCTTCTCTCATTGCAAGTATCTGTCACTTTGGGAGGAATGTCCAGCCAGCCTCGCGCTGGGCGTCTGTGGCAGGATGATACCAGCTTATGTTCTTTTGAAAGCACTCAGCAGCCTGTCAACAGGACAGACACATACAGTACAGGCTATTTCCAAATATCACTCAGTCAGACACACTGGAAATGAAGTGTCACAAATTCAGACAATTGAATTCATTAACGTCATCACATGCAGCCATCATTTCAATTCTCAGAAAAGGACATCTTCCTCCTCCTCCTCAGGCTACCCTTGCTGCTCTCTGTGCCTTTGTGTTTCCACTGAGTTGCACTGGCTCTATTATTCCACCTGCAGCCCAACCGTCTGAGCAGCGCTGAGGCTTCTGCTCTGTTTACATACAGCTATTGATCACAAGTCAACGCAAGTGATCTTCACTGTTGTGTTGTGATCGATTCTGCCTGCGCTGACTTTTACTGTACTTCAGGTCACTGCAGCAGGCAGGCCGAAGGGGTGGCCGAGGGCTACGGAAAGAGCAACAGCTAGCAATTATTTTCTTGGTGAAATTTGTGAAAAATGGACATGTAATGATCCCTGAGCTCATTAAAAAACGCCTCTAAACTAGAGTTTAAACTATGACTGGATAATATACTGAAAATGCATTGCCAAGCAACATTTTAATGAAATATAAGACCATGAAAAGTAGAAAATCACATTTGGGATGTTTTAAAAATGAACCACTTCCCAAGAACATGTCTAGTTTGACTATTAGTTTCAACTCTGCTGTTTCCTTTAAGTTTCATTCACTACATGATAGCACAGTAAAAGTAATCTCATTGATGTAAATATAATTGCAACCCCTTTTATTTCTCAAATTCTCTGTAGGTAACTTCAGAGTTCAAACCCTAACGGATGATTTAAGAGGGAAACATCAACCCCCAAAATAAAGCTAATTTGCAAATTTGCATCTGCATAATGTCAGACATATGCAGTGTAGCTTTTTCCCCCCAGCTCTGAGCCATCTGAAAGTACAGTAGCCTATTTCATTCTCCCTGTTTCTGTCTCTGTGTCTCTGGGGAGAGAATCTGATTAACCGACTGGCATAATTTACTCAGTCCTAAAGGAACAAACGCGGAAGCAGTGTTGTACTTGAAAAGTGCCCGCTTTCCTTATATACATAAAGATAAAACATATGCATACAGAGAGAGGAAGGCACAAACACTGAGTCACACACGCAAGAAGAGTCGGAGAGCAATAACTGTGAAGCCGTGACGCTCTTGAAAAGTGGCTGCAGCTTCCTCGCTTTCCTTAATAGGACAGGGATTGATTGAGCAAGTGCGTATGTGTGCACGCTTCTCTGTGTGTGTTTGTGTTCACGGGCGTGCGGTTGTTCTAGTTTCTTTAGGATTGATAGAGCATCATGTGTAGGTGTGTGTGTGTGTATCTTTCCCACTAGGAGTGCTCCATAGCAACAGGCAGCATATCTTCTTCAAATATCTTTTTTCTCACACGTCGTATGCCGTGACCTTTCTGCTGACTGCATGCTATATCTTCGCACGGGCGCATCTGCATCTGTGTTAATGCGTGCGACCGTTTACATCAGTGTGTGGGCCATTTGACCTTTCATTGTGTACCTTCATTAATAGCTGCATAATAACTAATATGGAAACCAACCGCTGCGTCCGCCTGCACCATCAAGATATTGAATTTGTCTCATAGCAGCATCAGTGCATTGCCAGCCTTTTTCCAAAGAGCTTTTTTTTTCCCTTCCTCTCAAACAAAGCAGATATCATCTCAATTGTGCAATATTGATAATGATTTGTTATGCTTTGAACAAGTGTCAGATTATCACTTTTAGCCTATTTCAAGTATCTCTCTGAGGAAACAAGAGAGACATCTTTAATATATATCTTGACACGGTTGTCGTGTTATGTTAATATCAGTGTTAGACTAATAACTGGCTGCATATTTCATATCCGGGCATAGCAGACAGAGCTCTTTAGAAATCAATTTTCTTTTGCTCCATCACCATGTTCGGAAAATGGCCCGCTGCCAGATAGGGAGGGAATAAAAGGAAGGAGAGGGGGGTGCATTAGTGAATGAGGAAAGAAAAATGTGCCTATCAGATGTAGAATTCATTCTTTCTCTCTGTGTTTGTCTAAATAAGTTATTCGCTTTCTCAAACTTCAAGACATTCGCGAAAACACACACAGCGAGGACTGTATGCAATTTAAAGCAGCACAGAGACTTTATTCAGGCGGTGTATGTAGGCTAGGTACTGCAAGGTCATGCCCTATTTAGTTCATGCCATTGTGTGTTTGTGGGTGTTTCTGTGATGCACTATCACAGCGTGCAGCCTAAGCTCATACATATCAATAGCACATTCCTTTGTGTGGATGTGTGTTTGGTTCTCATTTACACAGAACATGAACACAGTGCAGCATGACGTTGATACACATGCGTGCTATATTTGTAGATGGAGAATATATAAATATGCCTTACAATCACTGGATTTGTGTTGTTTTATGTGTAAAGGCTTTTGGCCTCTCTTGCTTTATATTCATATTTTCTCAAAGTGAAAGGAAACAAATGCTTTAGTTAACTCTTCCATCTAATACTCATTTAGAAAACGTGTTGTAGTCTGTGAATCATATGACAAAGGACACAAAAACAATGCAACTGAAACAGTGAGTCGGTGTTGGTTCTGGGCAGTGTGGTGTGTAGACTGTTTTTTAAATGCTATTGACTCTTTTGTTTTGAGTTTGTTTCATTTTCAGGTGATTTCTTTTTCCTGGTAGCTCATTACCTTCAGATTTCTCAAAAAACAGCTAAAAGTTTTAACTGCTTTTCTTTTCAGCGTTCTTTATTTTCTTGTTTGATGAGTTGACTGTTAAGTACCATAATCAATGCCATCGATTGTTTCCCTGTTCTTGTAGCTCAAGTTCATGGAAACACAGTTTTCTAACAAAATCTCAAGGGCCGAGCAAGCTGTAAGAGTTGAACTCAAAAGCCAAAAATCAATCTTTTCAGTGTAATAAAATTCACATGGTCCTAAGGTCAGTTCAAAGTTTCCACATCCATTGACTGCAGACTTTTGCAGATGGACAGCGGACATGGTTTCCTTCTTCACTACAAATAGTTGTACATCTTTCTCCTATGTGGATGCATTGCATTGCCCCTCGTATGGAGTAGAAAAACACACAGGACTCCTGTGGGTGTTTCTGAAAGGCTGGCTGTGACTTCTTGCTTTTTGCAGTATATAGCAGCTGGTTACCGACTGAGCTGTATAGCATCATGTCAGTGATTATTCCTGAGGTGTGCCAAGTGCTATGACATATACTGCTGCCAGAGTTCGTTGCCTTCCAAGCAAAGTGGGCGGACGTAGCGCAGCAAGCAATGTCTGGAGGGTTTAACTTTCCAACTGGGTTTTGGGTGCCGTCGACGGAAAGCGTGTACAAATCGAAGCACCTGCAAAGTCCAGCAGCGACTACTTCAACCACAGCTATAAAGATGAATTATAAAGGTGTGGATAACTGAAAACCTCCTCACACCACCTCACCTCAACACAAGCTTTTATTTGGCTTTCCTTGCACACATTTTCAACTGCTACAGAGGACATCCAGGACTTGGGCAGATGATGAACTTGTCACCCAGACTCTTGCAGACCCTTGTGTAAACACAGACTTGGAAAGCATGAGGTGGCCTTTAGAAAGCAAAGCTACCTGCAAACCGAGCAAACAAAAAACTGCAATGTTAAACACAATCAGCCGTCACGATGGCAATCTCAACAAAACATTCAGCCAGCCCAACCTGGAAGTAACCAGAAATGTCCTTCGCCGCTACCATAGTCGCCCAACAACAATGCTAGCCGGTCTTTTTGTAATTATCCCAACACAGTAGGTCAGGGGTGGGCAATCCTGGTCCTCGAGGATCGTTATCAGGCTTCTGCAGAGCTTGATGATGAGCTGATCATTTGAATCAGGTGTGTTGGAAGAAGGAAACATCTAAAACATGCAGGATTGTGGCCCTCGAGGACCAGGATTGCCCACCCCTGCAGTAGGTGATACAGCTGTCATTCATACAGCAGCGGTTAAGTGTGTTTTTGTAAGCTTCAGTACAAGAAATATTCCAATCACTGACTTGCAGTAACGTACACCTCGTATAAAAAGGAGTCTTAATAAGTGTATCACCTCTGCTTTTGTACAAGCATCCCTGCAGGCAACTCACATTTACTCAGACACTTGACAGACACTTAAACACACACGCATACAAAGCAGAAGCCCTCAGATTGACAGCTGATCCTACCATGATATTTGCGCACATGTCCCCTCAGGACCAAAATACATGATCAACTCTCAGCTGTATTGTACTGTAACTATTAATACACCTGCTCCATTGTCAAGCTAGCAGACTTGCAGTAAGTGGGGAGGGCGGGTATTCAATTGAATTACGCCGTGTGATATTCGTATTGGCTGAGCCTTTTGTGCCAGAGAACAAGGAGCTTATTTTACTAATTAGTGAGAGAGAAAATGTCATATTGCTAATTAGCTGTTTGCAGTCATGTCAATTCAATAATGGAGACAAAGAGAATAAGGGAGGATTGAGAGATGTGGGGGGAGGAAAGTTATTACAAAGCATTATTTGGCTTGTGTCACTTCAGTTGTTCCACTCATTGCAATTTTATGCCTGATTTCTTTTACGCTTTTTATTTGTCATTCCGGCATCTTTATGAATGTAGTATTTGCAAGTCTCACTCCAACTTATGTCTTTTGTGCTGAGGTGAATGCTGCCTCGTGGGAAATCTCTTCGCTCCTTGTGCAGTTGCGCTCTAATCTGCTTGTATAATACATACTATACTTGGAAATGCAGTATAATGTTTTTCATGTTTGAGTTTTTGTTTGGGTTTGGGGAAATACATTATTGAAATATTGAATTATAATATTATTCCGCGGTGCTCTGATCTCACTTTCACTCACAGCCACTAAAAAGCAGGTCTATAGCTGTGTATAGCTGTGTTTAATGCTGCATACTGAGGCAGCCATTTGCTGCCAACAGACACAATCCTTGAAGTGTGTTGTTTCGTGCCGAGTGCAATACCATGTTTAAGTCCCTCTTTTTATTGATCCCACTGCTTTCTCGCTCTTGCTCGATCTTCAGACTATGCTTTGATGTCACTGCAGTATCTGAGTGAATCTTGGTGCAAAACCCGGAGACTCAGTTTAGTCTGTAAACGCTTTCAGAGGGAAGACATGAAGATGAAAACACTGTCGGGAAAGTCACACAAAGCTGGAGAAGAACATCTGGGCCAAATGTGCCAACGTAGAAAAACTGTGCAATTAGTTGCTAATGGAACAGATAGACCCCAACAGTTTTATTGCCATGCAGCATAGCATTTCCCATATGTTACAGTAACATAACAGCCCCCATTCAAACTTCAGGCCGGCTTTTTGTCTCCCACCATTAACTCAGTTTGCCTAAGAGTCTGTTGCTCAACACACACACACTCAGAAAGACACACTGAGGCGGAGATGTGCTCAGTTAAACCAGGAAAACCTAACTTTGCCTGGGATAATAGTCTTCTTTCACCCTCTAATGAGTCCATATTGTGGCCTAGAGCGCTAGATCTGCTATTAATACCATTAACATCTAATGGTCCACAGAGAGAGATTTTCAGAAATAAAACTTTCAGACCCTCATGCATAAAATGGTCTTATAAAGGCAGATAGGTTATAAAATCTAAATAAATGAGATGAATGGAGGTCACGAATCGATACCTCGCCTTACAAACTGGCTCGGGCGAACTGCAAATCCACGTTAAAAGCGAGACATGAGCGGCACATAAGCGCTGCCGAAGTGTTTGATCTGTTCAATCCACACCGACTGTGACCTCCGTTTGGCGTCTCTGTCCTCAGAACTGGCTTTCTGTCTGTCAGCAGCACAGAAGAGCTGAGAGGAAAGCAGCCAGTCTTCACCAGGCTGACTGACAGCATACACAGTGTACAAGAGAAGTGAATGCAGTATCACTTAAATGTCAAATGATTCAAGCTCGTATCACGTTACAGCAATTACGTTAGTTCTAAGTTGAGCAGTAGGATATTTACTCGTATGTCAAACTAAAAATTAACAGTTTAGATTTGCTATACAGCTCTGTTGGATTGCAGTCAAGGGAACATACTTGACCAGGTCATAGTTTTCACTTTGTTCTTCTTTAGAAACTTGAGAGATTCTGGCAGTGCACTTTGGATGGTTATCATGCTGGAATATTTCTCTTTTGCCAAGCCTCTGCCGACTGTGAGTTATCTTTTCAGCCAGCATTTTGGTGTATTCAAAGTCATCCGTGGTGCCATTTATAAATGTCATTTCCCCAACAACTTTAGCACACATGCAGCCTGTTGTCATCACACTCCCACCTCAGTGCTCCACTGCTGGGACGACAACACTCACTGTAGTCGTCCTTAACAGGTTCACGGTAAACTTGCTGGACCCCATCTGAACAATTTTATCTTCATCTTATCTGACCAAAGAATGTGCTGCCAACATTTATTAGACTTCATTCATGTACTTTAGAAAAGCTTAATCTTGCAATTCCGTGCTACCAAGGGTGTTTTTCTTGAACACTATCCATAGAGGTTGTTGTCCTTCCTGCTGTCTGAGCTGTCAAAGAAACTCTTATCTCCTTTGATAACCCCTGTGCCAAGACTGGAACAATTGCCTGACTGTGTTTAAGACCAAGATTGTGCAAGTAGCACATTGTCAGTGGCATCATTTTAGGAGGACGACCAGTGCAGCTCTGATTGGTGGTATTATGGTTTGTTCCATACCTCCTGATTGCAGTTGCAAAGTTGTTTCCACCGATTTTTAACTGGTCATCAATCTTCCTGTATCTTTTTCCTTCATTGTGAAGTCTCACAATCAGACTTTTTCAGTTACTCTGGCAATTCCATGTAGTCATGATGCAGACATACAGGTAGAAAAAGCCCGTAGGTCTAAAAACTGAGCAAGTTCTGTGCTGGAAATCACAGGTGTCCTCAATTTTGTTTCAGTGCCTTCAAAACTTGTGTGTCAGTGACACAAGTGTATTTGCTTTTGTTGCATTGGGTTTCTACTATGGGGCCGTGTTTTTAATATAGTCTGTCGAAACTATTTGTTTTTGGGAGTTCATAAGAGGAAATGCTCGACTTGTCAACTTTGAGAAATGCAATTACTGAGAGGTGATACAATTTTAATCATTTGACATTGAAGTTATATTGCACAGGGATGTACTCACCTCTGTTGTATACCGCATATACTGGAAACAGTTTTTGCCATTGTTAAGTAGAGTGAGAAGAGAACAATGTTTTTTATTTATGGTTGCACAGATTTTATCGATTTTTTGGACTGAAAGTCAAACCTGAGCGCCAATGCCTGATCGATCATTGCCAATTCTATTGAAAGTTCATAACATAATAAGTTAACAAACCACGTTTCACTAAGTGATCAGATGACATCTGTCTTGAAATCATTGTGGATTGATACATTTAACAGCAAGAAAGTGTTTCTGCTCCATGAGATGGACAAGTGACCGCTCATTTTGAGCTGTAGAAACTCAATGAGGAAAAACAAACAAACAAGAAATCTAATGTTATTTTTATCTCATTGTTTTGCTATTTCACTGTAATATCCCTTACCTGAACAGAAGAAGTGGTATTAAAGTTTCCCTCAGATTTTCCTTTTTTTTTCTTTTTTCTTTTTAGCATAGGTGTTAAACCTCCACTCAGTATCTCAGTAAATCTCAGTAAATCATTCAAGCAATCAGTCACTCCATTTGTCACTGCCATTGGTTGCGCATCACTGAAACACAAATCGCGAGATAACAAAACTAATAAAACTGTATCTACACAGAAAGTAGTCCATCTCACGCGCCTCTGACAGAACAGATATGCTCCTATTTTAATCAGTTAAGCTGTCTACTGTGGCAGCACAACGCCACATTAAGAGTATTTTTACACTTCAAGCCTATTTTCCTGCATTTTGCACTTGTAACTGCGACTGTGTGTTCGTTTTTCAAAGCATGGATGAGTTATAGCTTAATACTGTACCTGAACACATCCTGCAACGTGGCATATTATGCTGAATGCTAACACGCTCACATTGACATTTCTAACAAGCTGCCATGTTCACCATTTGCACAAAAGGTACACTTGATGGTAATATCAGCCAAAGTGTACCTTGTGTAATAGGACAGATAGGGTTTTTTTTTTTTTGCCCGATAATGGCACTAGATGATAAGCAGGGTTATTACTATTCATCCGTAGAGGAACACGAATGATACATTTCACTCAAAGGTGTACATTTGTACCTCAGGATAGTGTCAGGGGATCGCAAGAGTCAACCGTGAATATCTGTTGGTATCAAGTCGATGAGACAGTGTAAACTATGTAAATTTAAAATCATGGGATCAACAAAGTTATTACAGTTCTTCCTTAAGGAGATACAACTATCCATCTCTGTTTTGCTGTGAATTTTCTAAAAAAATAAAAATAAAAATACATGAGGCATGAAAGAAAATATCATATGATCACCAAAATTATTACAGTTCATCTTGTTTAAACAATAAGTGTCTCAACAAAATTCTACAACTATTGAAATCTTTCAGTCTGGGTCAAAATGGTGAACCATCTGACCAACTAGACATCGCTAGCATAACTAAAAAGATGTTCCTCTGTAATTTTTGAAGCCTTTTTTGCAACAGACACATTCAAGTCTGCATCAAATGTTCAGCATCGAAATCTAGTATCATTGGGAATAATAAAATAAACAGTTGACGAGGCCTCTTTCTCATCAAGACGATAATTTCTTTGGCAAGGAAGAGCTGAGAAAAAACATACACATCTCATGTATCTTTCAAATATTATTTAAATAAAAAATAGTATGCAATCCTTAGAGGAATAAGTATCTGTAACTTCAAGTTGCATTGCAGTTCATTCCAGCATAAGGTGCATAATACAGTAGCTTATCTGTTCTTCTCTCCCAAGAGTAGATAAGTCTAGCCTACACCATCCCTCATGAATAATCCCTGCCCTAAAGGCCACATTTCCACTACTGGGAAAGAAAGAAGGTAAAAGAGATGAGGAAAGAGAGGCAGAGAGATGGCAAGCAAAGTGTGACCGACTATCAGCGTCAAGATGCTCGAACTCAAACAGGAGAATAAGGTTCAGGTAGAATTTGTTGCACAACAAACAGTGAGTAAAGGCAGAGAGAGACAGAAAAACACACGCTGACGATAACTATGAGACTTAAACTATGTTTAAATGACCAGCGAGGAGCAGACAGGGACCCTGGTGGCATATTTGTGCCGCCTGTTTCAGATCTTTAGCTTTTATCTCCTTGTTTTATATTCCACAGCAAGACTTGTGTGTTTGCACCCCGGCTGTATTTGAGGTTGTGTATGTATGCAGTTTGCAGTATTTAGCAAGAACAGTACAAAGCAAGCTCCTGCAGTGCAAACAGAATGAATGTGGATTTGGATTCAGACTCGGGCTGCGGCTCCTTTGAAGACTTTATTCCCTCAGTCTAGTACCTTTGATTGCTACTGTACAAAGGGGAGGGTTATGAATCTGGGAGGGAGTGTGGTGGTGGTGGTGGGGCAGACGAAGGAGAAGACAGTGTTCGGAAAGATTACATTACCAGGAGCGAAATAGGGGGGAAAAAAAAATGTAATGTGAAACATCAAAGTGACACAGCAGAGTGCCTTTGCGATATAGGGTTCCATATTATTAACCCCGCTACCCCTTCTCTTGTTATTCCTACTAGTGACTCATTAGCCAGGTCATTGGCTCACAGGCTGATGTCAATATTTCATCCTCCGCATGCATAATTTGACAGCTAAATCAGAGCAGTGCTTTATTTCAAATGAGATGGATATTGTATAAAATGTGAGCAGAGAAAGTGAAAGAGGGGAACAGACAGTCCGGTTCAGAGCAGCCAATGTATAAACTGAGGGAAAAAAGGAAAGGAAGGAAGGATGTCAAATGAAGCCCCAACCACCTGCTGTTCTCTGTTTTTTATCTCTCACTCTCTCTCTTGCCCTCTATGATGCTTGGCACATTTTCCACTACTGCTTTCTGTCTTTCATAAGTTCATCCTTAGTCCACTCTTTACCCATAAAGCCGTGTTGTCAGGCTGTAAAAGAGCTAAGAATGCATTTCTAATAGGAGCGGTGTCTCTGAAGCTCCCCACGCGGGTAAAACATCATATATCTGTCAATACAATAGGGCTCTCATTTAGTACAACACTATCTAGTTGCAAGTAATATTACGGCCTAATTAATATTCTAAGCCCGGACGACAGAAAACAGCCTCAGTGGTTGCATTTATTAGGAAGGAACAAAAAGGCACATCCAATTCAATGCCAGCTATTTAATGAATGGCGGGCCAGCGGCTGAGATTTCAGGGAGGGCTCGGGGTTCACATCGATGTTAAATACTTGATGTGGTCTTAAAAGAGAATCCCCTTTAGGTTCATTCTGTCTTCAGATGCCTGAGGCTTTCATGTGCTCGCTAACACTCGTCTGGTTTCTGCATTCCTGTGTCTAATTGAGTTTAGGGCTTTTTCATTTTTAATCTGAGCTGCTGCTTCTGTATAAAATTCATCTCTTTCCTTACGTTAACTGTTAGACATTTTCACTTACATATATTTATAGAAATAGTCACCTCTCTTGCAAATTTTGCCGCATTTTCGCTCTGGTTTTTTGTTTCACCCCATCCACCCGCCAGATGTGCTCCTTCTGGTCCCATGTCACCTGCCTGCCACACCTACTTCACCTGCACCCAGTTCCAAATTCACATCCACAACGCTGCCAGATTGTTTTACTGGGTTTGCCTGGGCCTGGTGTTTCTCCTGCATGTCGTCCTGTTTGACCTTTCTTTTCCAGATTTGGATTACAATCTATGCCTTATCCACAGGTTTTGTTTGCCTCTCTTAAATCAGGTCCTCGTCTTGGCACACATTATGGAAGTCAGTATATCTGTATCCGTTTGACTGCATCCATATACTTCTTGTATTCTTAAATGTCCTGAGAACTTGATCTTAGAAGCACCCTAAGCATTATTTGTAACGTCAAATAACACAATTTGATAAGAAATAACCATAGTTAAAAGACAAACAACCTTAAGTATTCTTTATAATGCTTAAAAACTGTACTAATCTGCCTCATCAGCATCATTTGGGTGTGATTTAATTTGATAAGCAGATGACTTACCAGCTGTCATTAGACCAGTGACCAGAAGTAGGTGAACGTTCCTTTTTCCAACTGAGCACCTCTTATACTGAACCTGTGAAAAAAGCACAGACAGAACAGCAAAAATTCAAGGGTCTCGTGTGAAACTGCCAAAAATAAATAACAGCACTGATTCAGAAATAGCACTCGTGGTGAGCTTGATTTGGCTTATTGGCATTAGCTGCTTCATACATGCTTCATAACCGGCTCATTAGCAGCCTCTCCTGATGTGCCATGTTTTTTTGCTGAATTATTGATATTTAATAATTATGTACACCGATCAGTCACGACATTAAAACCAATGAACAACGTTGATCGTCTCCTTGAGATGCAGCGTTCTGCTGGGACACCTTGGGTCTTAGAATTCATGTTGATTTTACTTTGACATGTACCACCCACACAAAAATTTTTGCAGACAAGGCACACTTCCCCCGTGGTTGCAAGGCTCCCCGACGGCCTCCAAAGTACAATCCCAATCCAAGAAGGTCCCATCCTGCAACCGACAAGACCCAAAGGATCTGCTGACAATGTTTCAGTGCCAGATTCTACAAGACACACAGAGTCCCATGTTTGTTCCCTGATGGGTCAGAGCTGGTTTGACGGCACAAAGGGGACCAACGCATTATTAGTTTTAATGCTGTGGCTGGTTGATGTGCATTCATTAAAGCTGATTAGTTCTCCCTGCAGAATCACAGAATGTCAGTTGTCATATTCCTTTAAACTATGTGCACAGTTTGCTCTGTTATTTGAAAAACTTTTTTCTTTTCAACTTGAGTGTTTGTCTGTCTGTGTGTGTTATCGCGGTGAAACGTGGTTCTAAAGAGACACCTACTGTGGTGGGAATAAACACAAAGGCAACTTGAGTACTTTAGCAGGTGTCTGTCCGTCTGTCTGTCTGTCTGTGGGCAGATTTTGCCAACACAACTGGGACACAAAACTTTACAGGTGTGTAGTTGAGATCAAAATGAAGGTGAAGTTTAAGAATTGGTGTTGTCTGATGCAGTGCTTGTGTAATCGTGGAGTAAATAAGTCATGACTTCTGAGTGTCAGAAAGTCAGCATGTTGACGGACACGGGGCGGCTGTGGCTCGGTGGATCATCCACTAATCCCAAGGTTGGCGGATCAATTTGTCTGCTAATCTGACAACACGCAAAGTTGTGCACTGAGTGTTCCCACAAAGAGCAGAGCAACGATTATACAGATTTCCTCCAAATCTTTATAATCTTTGGTACAAATGGTCAATTCCCTGACTTAAGAGTCTCTTACTAAACTGTTCCAAGACTGGCAGAAAACTCTGTGTTCACATAATACCCATAGTATGAAGCTGATGAAGAAAACAGTTGTTCAGAACCTTCTTTGTGACGGCTGACATTAGCGTCCACTCCCACGTATCATCTATATATAAACTCTCTTTACTTGTTGCACACCTCTGTCATAAATGATTACATCGTTTTCAATGACCTCCATGTGCATCTGAGCGAAAAATAAGATGCAAATTACTGCCAACAAGGAATGAAAAGATGAACTGAAGTTTAAGTCTCCACTGATACTAAATATAACACACACTGTATACAATACCCACCTGTTTGTGATTCAGGGTATTTTCAAAATTGATACTTAAGTTGCAACAAATTAAATGCGTGGTGCCCCCATTAAACCTTCCTACTCCCTGCATACCTTCTTTTTGCCTTCCTTCTTTCATTATGTTTCCCACTATCTGTCGCTTCATCTTTTCGCTTCATTGGGCCCGCCATTCCATTAATCTCACCAACAGATTGCCTCTATTAATTAGTCCACATCCCCCATCTTGCATGTAATAGAGATATTAGAGAGATAGGGATATTTCTGCAGTCACAAACACTTATAATTAGCCCAAAGATTAAAAGATAGACTCACGTCTGCCTCGCTGATATCCAGACAGACAGTGCAAGGTCTTTTCTTGCCACAAGATTCAGGAAGGTTGCAAATTCTGCAGCAAATCTAACGTGTCAGTTTGGAAAATATCTGTTCCATCGTGCCTCATAGGACACCTCACATAATGGAGGTAATAATGCACCGAGGCCTCGAGACAAAACAGGTTTGCAGCTTGTCATCTGAGGCATTTCAGAATGAATATTGCAGCGCACAGGCATGTATAAGTAGCTGAGCGAAGGCAAAGGTGATAGTGAAATCTGTTGCTCTAAATCAAATGCATTGCCTTTTAATTTTAAAGTATACAGCGTGGACTGTAGGTTCAATTAGATAATGGACTCGTAGGTTCAGGGTGCACTTAACAGACAAGATGAACAGACAGAGATAATTACCAGCACTGTGTTGATGTGTGTGTGCTGAACATGTGTGTGCACGGAGGAGTTGAGCAAATGCATTGGCTAAATGTAATTACTAGAGCTGAGATAAAGAATACAAATTTCTGTCGCTACGTCTTTTCCCCGCTGACACCTGGAGTAGATTCTGCCTGCTCTCATCACAAATGTTGTGATTCTCAGGACACCGTGCTGTACAAAAGGTCCTAGTCTTTCAAAGCTACTGAAGCTGACCTCTGCAGCAGCGTTTCTTGGGCTATGAAGCACTTTGCCCCTACAAGCCCTCCGTCCTGCTGCTTCCTTGGCAAAAAAGACCTCATCCAGTTTAATGGTTGATGTTCCTGGCCCATTCCCTACAGACCCATTACTCACCCTAACCCTGTCAGAGTGGTACCTACAGGGCACACATAATGAAGAGAATAGAAAATTGAACACAAGACCCCAGAGCACATCATTAAACCATTTTCTATTACAGTACTCTGTATAAAAGCAAAAGAAAACACTGCTGCCAGGTTGTTAAGAACCCTGAGCCACAGCTCCCAGTGGGTGGCTCAGGTCTCTGTGGTTTTACTGGCTGAGTATTCCCAGAGCTGACAAGGTTTTAAGACACTGCTTCTCACCAGGGAATGTGGCTGGAGACCTTTTTAACAGTTTACTTCAGAGACTAATCCTCAACAAAGTTCCTCTTGGCTGTACTCTTCACTCTGCAGCATTATTACTTCCTACCAACATTCAGAACTTATTGCAAGTTTAAGTAAAGAGTGTTTCCCATATATGAATTCAGCAGGGGTGCACTGCCACTGTTGAAATTTCACCTGGTTCCAACACAATTAGCACTTCCTAAACAGCATGCAGCACACTGAGGATAATATCAAACAAATGTACATGCACAGTGTACCGCTAACAGTCCAACAAAAGATGTTTGTGAGTGCTTGTTCAAATATAACTTCCTTGGCAACAGAAACAGGAACACTAGAACTGGGTTCCAGTGTGTCCAAATGTCCACAGCAAAGCCACTGTCACAAGCCAGGCTTAATGATCACTGTTAATCCTGTTATGTTGTGATTTAACACCGTAACTATTCCGTATTGTTGTGACGTCTCTGTCTTTCACATTACCTAATAACTCTTGTGAAAACATTGCACATCTCCATCTCCACACATCTCCATGAGGTCAGCACAACATGTGCAGGATGTGAATAGAACAATTTCAGTTTGTTTGTGCACGGAGAATGAAAATTGGTGCTCAGACCATTTTAAACATAAAAAATGCAAGAATAGCACTTATTATGTCCACTTCACATTTATGTACAAACGACTTTAAATACAGGATTCATTTGTTCGTGCATCATTTGTGCTCATTTGTGCAAGGAAACATGTGTGCTTCATTATTTTTGTACATATCGCTATTTTTTTATTTGACGTGTAATGCTCGGAACGTGAGAATTAATGGGGCAAAAATGCTCATTTTGTTTGCACAAATGTGCACAAATGATGCGCAAACAAATGAGTCCCCCTTTGGAGTCATTTGGACATTAATGGCGTGCTGGGGCCTGTGCTTTAAAAGGCAGTGTTTAATTTCTCAAAAGAGATGCAGCTCTTGTCCCATATAATCATCTTGTTAGTGAAATTATATCGGAATATTCAGATGAGTCAGAAATACTAGCTCATTAAAAAAAAAAAGAGAGAGAGAGTGAGGAGGATGCTGACCCCTGAGGAACTGAGGTCAGTAAAGCAAAGTAGGTGGCATATTGTGGTGATTCAGTGGTATTAATAGCGGTTATATGTGTATTTTCTTTTAAATCTGTTCATATTTAATTTGTATTCATGCACCAAGACTTTTTTAGAGCTCTTTAGATGTCAAAAGCACCCAGTAAATTACCACGCAATGTCCATCAGTTAGCTGTAACTGCTTTATCCCATTGAGGGCTGCAGGGGGCTGGAATCTACACCAGCTGAGATTGGGCAACAGGGAAAGTATACCTTTGACCAGTTACCAGTTCATGGCAGGGTTAAGACAAAGAGACAGACAACCATGCACGAAATCACATATATAGATAATTTGAAATCAACAGCATGTCTTTGGACTGTGGGAGGAAGCTGGAGCACACAGTGAAAACCACAGAAAACATGCAGACTCCACAAAGAAAGGCCCCAGTCCAACAGTGCAAACCGTCCCTGAAGTGAATATGAGTAACCTTTTCTAAAATGATTCTAAGGTTGATTTGACCTTAACCTTGCAGACACGCACAATGGAAACACTGAAATGCTGGGTCTCAAAGTATTTCTTAGCTCACAAATTGCATTTTAAAATTCCAATCTTCAGATGAAGGTTTAAAAGACTTTGTAATTCATTCTGGGGAGAGCGACTTTTTTGTGTTGATTGCCAATTATATTCTCAGTTTGATAACTTATTGAGCTGATTCAGCCTTATGAACTGATGTCTAATAATAGTAAGTCATTATTTTTGGATTTATTGTGATTAAACTGATGATAATCAGTTGTGATAGAAGGAAAGGATGAAACCGAGTCTCGGCTTCTTCAGCAAACATGAAGGAAAGAACTGGGTAGTCTTTGACCTCATGTTCGACCTCGCATTAGACTTGAAAATGTTTTGTTATTTTGTTTAACGCAAGAATTAATCTGCCAAATAAAAGCAACAAAATCAGCTGCTACAGTGTTGTGATTTCAACTGTTTGAGACGTGTGAGTCAAGAAGCAGAACCCTGTGAAGGTGGCAAGAGTGTAAAAGAAGTTAAAAGAACAGGCCGTGACGCTGTCTGACTGGAGCCAAGTGCATAAAAACTGTTGGAACATCATGAATGGAGCCTCAGAGTGGAGGTTAAACTGAAGACTGTATACAAACTATGGTGTAACAAAAAAATAAAAATAAAATAGGCAAAACAAGAATTTCTTCTTTCAGAGTCCTCTTTGTTCTTCTTGTTTTTGTGCCATGGCCATGATTTCAGTCTAGCTTTAAATTGCAATGAGAAAATAAAACAGAAAGCACTTTTAATTCTGCAGCTGCTACTCCAAGTTTCCAACCTCCAGGGCAAAGCAGCAACAGATAAAGCTGGTTGACAATATCTGATCTCTTAAGGTGGCCAGAAAGTGAAAACCCAAGTGTCTTGTAATTCTGAGGCCAAGGGAGGAACGTCCTCCTACTCCCCTGCTGCACACACGGTTATACTATTTTATACTATTATTTGTTTTGATGCATTTCTAAAAATGAAACGAAAAAAAATGAAAAATTCAGGTTTTCTTGTTCATTGCATTATCAATAAAGTTGTATCTAAGGGTTTACTTTTTTTTTTTGGTTTTGTCTCAACTTCCTGCTTCGTGTTTCTAAATGATTTAAAAATAAATAAATTTTTAAAAAAAAGTTTATTGCAAAGTAAAATGTCGAAACTCAAGCCAGAGCCTCGGGCCATTGTTTCCAAGACTGGAGCCAAAATCATCCATGAGAGGATGTTCTGACAGAGAGGATCAGCATATTTTGGGCTGAACTGTCATCATGAATCTGTCATTCTGAAGGAAAACTATCTCTAAATTGAGATAAGATATTTGCATTCCCATGCACCTCTAACACACACTGTAGGGTTCACTGACATTTTATTCCGTTCTGCATTTTAATCATATTCCTATTTGCATATGTTTGGGGCGTGTGTGTGTGTGCGCGCGCATGTGTGTGTGTGTTTGTGTAGTCTCAGATGAAGATGAAGTCTGCGGGCGTCGTGGATGGAGGCTTGTTCACAGAGAGCTATTGTAACATCTGCAATGCCCAGCTCATCTCCGAGTCCCAGCGCACCGCTCACTATGAGGTGAGTCTGTCTCTGTTTTGGAGGTTTTTTCTTCGGTTGCTCTGGACTAACAGGCCGAATGGAAGAACACACTAAGCTTCTCAGACACAGAACAGTAAAAAAAAAAAAAAGAAAATGTTGCTATGATTAATGCTTTCACTGGCAGATTCCTGCACTGTACACTTTGCAAAAGCCTTATTTGTACCAATTTAGGTTTGTGCCGTTCAAAACTGTGCTCATCCATTATACATAGACTTAATGCAGCATGGTAATGCTAGTTACTTGCACACAAACAAACACACACACACACTTTTTGTTTTAATGTAGTCTACCTTTCAGCAGACTGTCTCAGAGTAATTTAATGGATGGCCATTAAATAATCAGCCACTGCATTATTTAACTATGTGTGTGTGTGTGTGTGTGCACGTGCACCTCCGAATGGAGCGTGCTTGCATGCGAGTCCTGCATCGAGGTCGTCCTTGATTACAAGACACAATTGGGATTAACAAGCAGACTAATGAGGACAAGGCCGTTATCTGGAGACACTTAAGCAAGGACAGCGACAGTGTGTATGTGTCTGGATACATGTGTACCTACCATATCCACTTGGCAGTTATCTATTTCTGTCCCTCATCCGAAGTCTGACAAAAACACAGAGCAGAGCAGATGAACAGGCAAGCTGAGTCACCGCATGTCGTCAGTGTCACCCGTTACAAAAGGTCTCCGTAGAGGTCAGTAGATCAAGGAGACGAGGCAGGAAACAGTTTGAAGGCAGGGAGATCTTCCATCAGGATGGAGGGCAAAGCAGCTTTACTTGTGCTTATTTCAGCTTGAAAATGAGCGAAAAATGGTGCGCACTCGTTTTTCTAACGCCACCAAATATTATGTTGATTAAATACGATATGTAGTGTCCTTGTCTCAGTGAGGCAACTCTGATTTTCTTTTACTTTAATCACCTGCGTTTGTAGTTCTTTGAAACTGCAAATTTGTTTCAGCTTAATGAAAATAGTCTTTTTTATTTCTTAGCCTAATGAGTTTATATTTAAAAAGCCATTTGGTGTTTCTTAAAACATCAATTTCAACCTAACTGCCAATCACAGTTGTGGAAAGTTACGAAAATAAACTATAGTTCATCATTTAACTTGGATGAGTTGCACCACACTTTTTGTTCCGGAGTCGTTTCAAAGACGACGTTTATTAAATTATAAGTGCACAGTGGTAGGCAGTGAATTAAACATTGACCTTCGTCATGCTTTGAATTATTTTTCTTGCTATGAAAAGAAACAGCCATTCCTTATTTTGACCCTCTAAACCCTAAGCACTTTCTGGATGTTTTCTTTTTGTTTATTTTTTTTCCTTGTCTTTGTACATTTTTACTCACTGTGGATTCATTTTCCACTCCACTGTAAAGTCCTTCACCTCCATGGGAACAGCTTGACCTTGGCTAGAAGTAGAGAAGCCTCACAACTCTCTTTTGTGCAGTATAAAAAAGGTATTGTGCCACAAATCAGAAAAAGTTAATACTTGAACAAATTGAATCAACATGTGCAACATTTTTCCAAGTGCCCCAGATGTTACCAACACTGGAAAACATGTTGGTTCTATGACCAAGTGTTTCACTACGTCCATTTTTAATTTGCTTTTATGCTTGTGTCCGATATTCTCCTCGTTAATACAGCCTGCAGTTCAGCCTACTTTAGCAAAGTTTCTGAATTTTTGTCACATGATTGTCGGTCACAGCTTGGACACCCATGAGTTCTAGGTTGCAACATGAAGTGCAGAATTTTTTTTGTTTCCTACAGAATCTCAGTAATGGTTTTTTTTTTTTTTTAAATTGACATGTAAAATAAAGTGATTTTAATTAAATATCACAATTTTGAGCTTAAATTAAGAGTAATTTTTCTGATAAAACAGAAAGTCGCACATGATTAGTTAAAGGCCTGTCAGATTCTTTCTGCTTTTACAGTCTCTGATAAGTGATGTAACTTTGGCAAAAAGAGAGCTCCAGAAAGTGTCATTTTTCTTCAATTTAAAAAAGTTTCACACTAACTATCAAACAATACATGGTGAGAAGTCTGCTAATATTCCAGTCTGGTATCTTTAAAAACCTGTTGTTGTATTGTTTTGTTGCGTTGCATGACATTTACTCGGGGTTGGGGGCAGCTCTTTTATTGGCACACTTTTGCTTGCACATGAAGTCTTTTCTGTTTGCCGGATCACCTCATCATCTCTCAGATCGTCTCTAAATGCAACCCGTCTGACACCTTCATGTATACATCACCACAAAAAGAGGACGTGGCAGACATATATCTATAGCTCTCCTCTGCTCTGCCCGTCTCCTCCTGCTTGATCTGACACTTGGGGAAAACACAAAAAGAAGAGAGACAGGCTAAGTCCATTAGAGCGGGGCGAGTGCTGATGGTCAGTGCAGGGTAACCATGGTGAAACAAGGTCCTGCTTTTAGCCCATATCCCAGAGCCATAAAGCACATGACCATTTATACACCTATAAACACTAACATACACTCAGATGCACCAACACACACACACACACACACAAAAGCGCTGACAAAATGCATTAACAGCAGTCTGACAAGTGAGGAGGCATGTGAGGTGGTTGTGGCGGTTGGGGGTGGGGGGCTGTTTTCCTGGGGGCACAGGATCCAATCTGAGCAATGGAGCAGCAAGTACAGTGTCTTGTCACAGTCTCCCATTCACTTTCTTTATGTGCTGTTTAAGCCATGATACGCATTTACAAGTTCATCTACAGAACATAACTCCACGTATCATATGGACTAAGGGGTAAAGTGGTAAAGCCGTTGACAAATCAGTCTGGCTTTGATTGAATCACATCCGTCTCACATCAGTCCGGAGATTCACTTTATTTATTTTTTTGTCTCCTGAGATGCTTCTCCTTATCACCGTCTCGACTTGCATCCCTGCACTCTGTTGCACAACAGTGTGTCTTTAACCTGCACATGTGGCAGTAAAAGTGCAATCTTTCTGATTGTGTCAACACTTTTCTCCGGAAAACAGCACCAGCGGTGGAATTCGCAGATAATGATGGGAGTTATATAGTAGGACGGAGTGAAGGCCAAGGCACGGTAATGAAATGATACGTCTGGAGCGAGATAGGTGTGTCGACCCGGTACGCAGAGCTGTCTAAACACACACACATTTGCTAATCTTTGCCCTGCAGATTGTCCAGCGGTTTTCATTGTTTTGCATTAAAGTGACAGTTAACAGCTTCAAGGACAGCCCCCTGTCCTTTCAGATGAGCGTTGTATTCCTGCTTATAATACCTTATAGCCCCTATAGTTGGAAAGCACAGACAAACCAAGGGCGCACACAGGCAGGTGAGGCGAAAGTACAGAGCTGAAAATATCTCTCACTAAATTATAATCTGCTTTTCTACATCATGTATTAATATATTCAATATCATTCTTTTCAGCAGCGATTCCATTAAAATGTTCTCCTTCTTACAGATTTTTAAATGAACCAAGATATATTATCATTTCAATTTTACTATAATTTGTGCCATTCAGATTATTTCCTCACTTTTTTTTTTTTTGTTAGCACTTCACAGAGTCAGATAAAGCAAAGAGGCCTCAACCTCCCTCCCTCAACATCTTACTCAGGGCCCCAGAAAGCTGAGGTTGGCCCAGGCAGCCATTAGTCACCCAGCCTGGGGCAAGATGTCTGCTAGCATCATCAGCTGAAACAGAGATAAAAGCTTAGAGGGGGTTGCCAAGGTGGAGTGACAGTCATTGATTTTTTTTTTCTCGCTTGGCTCAGTTGATACAATAAAACTCACCGGCTGACTTTCTTTCCTTCTCTCTTTTCTCTCTCTCTCTCTCAGAGTAAGAAACATGCCAACAAGGTACGCCTGTTCTACATGCTTCACCCAGAAGATGGAGGACCTCCTTCCAAAAGACTGAGGCCAGATAACCCAGTACGCTCTCACTCACTCTGTGTGTATGTGTCAGTGTGTGTGTGCCTGTGTTAATTGCATTTTCACTCCAAATTAGAATTTCCAAATTGAAACATGCTTTTAATAATTACTGAGGAAGTAAATGCACCAGTTTTGCAGTTTAAACCTGTGAACTACCAAACAAAAAGTGGCTGTCGGGTTTGAAAGGCGCGTTATCTTTAAACGATCACCACAATTACACCATTCATCAGAGCCAGAAAGCATAAAGACAGGAATAATTAACAAGTTTTTAGCTTCCTGATGGTCCTTGAATTACTCATCTGTGGCATTCTGTCAGAAAAATTAAGAAAATCACAGCTTCAAATTGCGCAAGAAATGACTTTATTTTACATGTTACAATAAAAATTACCCAAAAATAAAAATGTTTGTTGTAACTCGATTCAGTAAAAAACTAAATATTCTGCACTTCTTGGTGGAACTATGAAGCCATGAGTGACTTAGTTGTGACCAACAAGCAAAACTTGAGGGACTTTTGGGCTGAACTGTAAGCCATGTTTGCACAGAGCAGACAGGAGAAACGCATGGAAACGAATTAAACATGCAAGTTAGAATATCTGTAATATGTAGAGTCACCATTTATGCCACTGCTGGTAACACCTGTAAGCAATTTGCTGATGACAGGTTTTTAAAATAATGAATAAAAGAAATTCTACCTTTGTTTTTTTTGTTTTTTTGGGATTTATGGCATTCTAAGTGTGTCATACCGTAAAGAAGGCGGCACTAAGCTCTCTCTACTTCCAGTCATGGTTGTGTTGTTTCCATACAGGCAGGAATTTATATTGCAGTGAAAAATGAACCCCAAAAATGAAGCTGCCTTAGGATCAGAGGGTTAATACAAACTGTATTAGCAGCACAGATGTTCATGGATGGAAAGCTGTTTGCATGTGTGAATTTGTCCTTCATCCTATGCAGATGAAAAAAAAAATAAAAACCTGAGTTGGCTAGCCTCATTCTAATCCTTTGCTATGCTTGTCCACTCTGAGCCTTGACCATTGTAGCCAAGTGCTCATGGGAATATTTGTTTGATCTGTGGTGTGCAGTTGTGTGTTATAATTTTCCCAAGAGAGGTTATGCCTTAGCTGTGTTTCTGGTAAGATTTAGTGGAGGCAGACGGCGCCAAGCGGCACTATATCTGACTATTGCAGGCCACGGCTAAGGAGGTCAGTGCATTACCAATGTTTGTGTGTCTGCTCGTGCGCCTGTGCTGTAGGTAGGCCATTGTGTCTGTTTATTTCGACGGCCCTGTTCTGCAACAGTAGCAAATGCTGAGGTTGCATTTGCATCTAGAGTGAATTGTTGGGCTTCAAACATGAAGCAAAACTGCTATTTTGCAACTGATTAAATTTTGCATTTGTGTTTGCATGTGTGTGTAATAGACTATTGTGCACAGGGAGATTACTATAGTACATTGTGTGCCCCATTTATCTGGCACGTGGCCTAAAACACACACATACACACACAGACTACATACAGTGTACACTTTGAGGACACAGCTGGTGGAAAAATGAAGCTTATCAAACTAACTCACAAATCTTGCTTATGCCAGAAGAGAAGACAGGAGAGGAAGAGGTGAAGAGGTGGAGAGTTTCCAAAAACAGTGCAGTGCCACAGCCAAGACCTTGGGCCATAGTGCAAGACCGGTTACCTTGATAATAATGGCTTTCTGTCCTCCACTGACAAGAAATTCATTATAAAAGCCAACGAACTCAAATATTTCCAAACGTCCCCAGTGTAATAGATTTCAGGCTGCTCTTGACAAATGATCAATGCAAAGTTGAAAACCCTGACAAATAATGTCCACGGCTGCAAGCAGTCATCTTCACAGGGAACAGATTAAAGGTATTTCACATTGCACAATTAAATCCGGCAAGGCTAAAGCCCGAAGACAGGCCTGAAATTCACAGTTTTAACCGCTGAAGCCAGGAAAACTTAGGGAGGCAGGAGTTATCAGGCACACAGCAGTACCAGGTTACTGCTTTAGACTTAATGCTTTCACTTTAGTAACAAATTGACGTTCTTTGATACCTGGACTCAGTGTTTCTCACACCGTTTCCTTCATCCATGTGTAAGCATAGTGTCTTCACCTCAACATTATGTAGTTTGGAAAATCGCTAATACCAAAATGATAATCACAATTGTTCTGATTAATTCTGAATTCATTGATTTTATGTACAAATAGTTATTATTGCATTTTCAGATTTAAATACACAGAGTGCTGCTTTCACTCCCATGCTGTGCTACATTCCTGGTAATGTGCAAAGCTTTGCATCAAAGTAAGACTTAAAATGTGTTTTTTTCTTCACCTGAAGTGAGACACCTCACTTGCTAAACATCTTTTTTATCAATATACACAACAATTTACCGATGTTCCATAAACACTTCACATTCAACCCACGGTAGATGTTAGCTAGGAGGCTGTGCACAGAGAAGTCTCTTATCTTCCCCCTCAGTACATGCAACTCAGACAGGTGTGAGACTTTGAAAAGGTGTTCGAATGTCAGATTTACCAAAGCTTTGTGATTTTATCTATTCTTGCTATTTTCTATGAATGGAGCATTTCAAATGTCAATGTCACCGTCAGTCATGTTCATTCAAATGTGGGAAACCGAAGTTGTGATCACGGTTAAAGTTCAATTAATTTTGCAGATCTAGTAAGATATTAAAGACAGGTTCTTGGAATATGCTGACTACGCCAGAGGGCAAGCTCCAGAAGACATGTTTCAATGTTTTATTTTTTATTTTTTACAAAGAAATAGCTGTACAGTGTTTTTTTTTTTTTTTTTTAAATAGAGCAAGTTTAGAAAGAATTTCAAATTCTGCTTACTCGCTCAGCTCCACACATCTGGACAATATTGTCGTGTGATGTGACGCCAGTTTCAGAAAGTTACCAAAATGTGTAGGGAAATCTGGGCAGGGCAGTGGTTACAGGCAGTTCTGTAGAGCATGTTAGCAGCTTGTGTGCAAAAAAAGGTAAAAATGTACAGTGAAGAAAACATTTTTAAAGAGTCAAGTGGACAAAAACACAAATTTCGTGGGACTCATTTCACACTGTAAGACTTTTGAAATCAGCACCCGCTGGTATGTCTCTTACCCAAACACCTGAACCATTGTTCTTAACACAAGCTGTACATAAGGAGAAAAAAAAAAGGTGCTACACGTGCACAACACTACAGACACTCATGAAATAACATGTCAAGGGCTTCTGGGCTTACAAACACACTCACGGATACTGTAGGAATACACACCTGCGTCTCCATCTGTCTCCCTAAGTGAGACATGAGTCAGCCCATCCTGGCTTTCACCTCATATGGGACACCGAATACACATAAGCGGACCATGTGCACACATTCAGACGCACACACACTGCCCTCATCTGCCATACTGTAACACACTGTGAGTGCCACAGTTAGCACTTTGTTCATAACCTTTCACACAGAGATGTGACATTGATTATGTCACAATGCTGGAAAACTGATGTAAGATGAGCAGAGATGAAATTCTAACCGTTCAATTTGGAATCTACTTTTTCTCCTTTCACCTTTTTTTCCCAGGGGAAGTTTTGCACGTCTTTTCTCTGCACTTCGTCCTCGTGTTTTTGCCCCTCTGTTTTCTTTCTGATTGACATGGCGCAGTCCAATGGGAACTGCAGAAAAGGGTTTTTGCACAGAGTGAATGAAATGCCAGTGTAAAATGCCATGCCTTGAGGTTTTTGTGCTTGTGTGTAGGTGAACGTGTTTGTCACAGAACAAACAGAGAGAAAGTAGGTCGTAAAGGTGCTCCCAGATGAAAGGGGAGGAGACTCGATCCATTTTTCTCAACCTATCCGCCACTCTGCTCTTTCTCTTCATCTGTGCCGCTTCCTCCCAGCGCGAAAGGGCAAGAGATAACAAAATGTTTCTTTTCTTCACCTTTTATTCGCCTCTAATTCTATATTTGCAGTGTTGCTGCTTTCAATTTACACCTTTAGAGCTTCTTCAAACTCCAAATGAGAGCGTCTGCTTCCCTGTGCTGCTCCATGTGTATATTTAGCAATGTTTCCCACAGCGCCTCAACACAGAACAGTAGGAGAAGTAAGGAGGAGCAGAGAAAAAGCAAAACAGAAGGAGAGGAAGAACGCAGCTAATTAGGAGTCTATTGTTAGGTGCATGAGCAAGATGAAGCCACCCAAACACACGGAATATTCTGCGATACAGACATCACTGTCAGGCGGCGGATAAACGGGCATACACGCAGCATGTGCAGACACCAACAAAAACACACCCAACAATTAGGTCGCATGCAAATCAGTCTCAACAGATGCGCGAGGTGCGACAGGTAGAGGCGGCTAAATGAAGAGAGCGAGAAATATTGTAACGAGCAGATATTTAGGAATTAAAAATGAAGAAACGGAAAGGTTGATGACTTTCGGCGGAGACAGACAGTGGTGCAAAAAAAACAGTGAGTCAGAGTTTCTGTTTATTGTTTAAAGTGGTTCAGCAGAGTGGCAGCTGTAATGAGTTGACAATTATTCACATGTCAGTCACCCACACATGCTGGGGATTGTTCAAAACTTTCCCCACACTCCCTAAATCCCCGGCGTAGCGTTTGTCATTCTTTCAAGTAGATGCTTCTTTGTGTTTCAGTCTCATCTCTGTCGGCTGCTTCTTTTAATTTTCAGCGTGTTTTGACAGGTGAGACTGCTGCAGGCTGCCACGGAGAATTATCTCACTCGTTTTGTCCTAAGTCACGCAAATGTGGGACATAATTCCGCTGTGGATGATATTCGTCATCGTGGTACAACAAGATGTGGGTAGACCAGGATCTCAGCGGCGTTGCTCACGGGAGGGAAGAAGTGGACAAATTGGGCGAGCAGGGGGGAAGCGGAGGGAAAGGAGGATAGGATAAATAGTGATGGAGATGAGGTGGAGAAAGTACACAATGGAGGGAAGGTGGAAGGGATGGTAATGAGGGAGCAGGGGAAGGATAGGTGGAGTAAGGAAGGAGAAGAGAAGGAGTGAGACTTGTCCTAATGGGCTCTTGTGTGTCTCCCATGCTACAATCATGAATAAAGATCATGGGATAAATATAGAAAAGCTGTTTTTACATACAAACACACGCACAATAACAGCAATTATGCACACACTGTTTTCGCATTCCTTAGGCAGCACGAGACAATGCCGCGTGTGCAAATAAAGCACGGAGAAAAAAAAATGAATTTACACCAACTGGAAAAAGAATGTGAGTTTCTAATGGCGGTGGAGGGGGGAGGTCTGGGACAGTTCATAGCAAGCCTTTAACATGATCACAGCAGGGACAGACACGGGGGAGGAGAGGAAGCGAGGCGGGAGAGGGGGAGGAGGAGAGGGGGTGGCGAGGGCCTGCCAATACAGATAAATATTTCATCCCACAACACACAGAGTCACTGAGACTGGTGCCCAGAGGGGGAGGGAGGATGCAGGGGAAGAGAGAGAGAGAGAGAGAGAGAGAGAGGCTGAGAGTGGAGGCAAGGCAGAAAGACAAAAAGCAAGAGAAGAAGAGAGGGAGCGAGGAAAGGAAGGAGAGAAGAAGAAAAAAGAGAGAAAAAAAAAGAGAGATGGGACAGCTGAGAGACAAAGCTAAGCCTCGAAGGTAAAGGTGTCCTTAACTCTCACATCCGCTGTCCCTGATGCTAACCAGGGCTGACATAAGACACACACACACACACAAACACACATAAACACGTGCATCGAGTGGGACACACAGCACGATGCTCCCACACACTCAGATATGGTGTTTCAGACATTTTTCTATTATTGTACTCGCTTGCCGAGACTGAGGTTTCTTTCCTCCAGCGCGATTTAACACCTGGATTAAAGAGCGCTGGTGTGAAAAAAAGGAAGAAAGAAAGATGAACACACATAAAGTCTGGATTCATTGTGAACAAAGAGAAGACATTGAAACATGTTTCAACATGCAAAACATCTTTTAAACATGTTTCTTTACAATGTTTTTGCCAGTTTAGTTGATCTATATACGTAGGTGGAACATACACATGTAATACGTACACAGCGTACCACTAATATGCTGCTGTATCACCTGCAGCTTCTCTCACAAGGTTGTGCACAAAGTGACTGCAGAGATTTGCTTCTTTTTTGTTTCAAGAGCGTTTGTGAGGTCAGGGGTTGATGCTGAATGATACACTCAAAGTCTGTCTCAATTCACCCGAAAGGCTTGAGTAGAATTGATAAATGGCTTTGTGCAGGTTAGTTAAAGGTGCCATACAGTGAAAATCCATTTTTATTGGGCTTTTCTTTGTTCCAACTTGGCAATATAAAAGCTATTAAGATATGAAGGTGTTTACACCTTCTTTGATCGCATGCTCACAGGTCAGAGCTCTGAAAATATTTGTCTTTGATGGCAATGTCACCACAAAAGAGTGATGCATAGCGTTAGTGTATTGTGCAGCTAATGGGGCTTTGATCGTTCGCCCACAGGTCAGAACTCTTTAGAAACTGTAATGCTGAGTAGCATTCAGAGATGGAAACTTATAAAAATGAACTGGGTGGGTTGCTGAATTTTCCTGCTGTACTTCAATACAACCTAAACTCCCGTTTTGAATAACTGCGACATTGTCTGACAAACTGACGGTACACATGAGTTGAAAACAAGAGCTGTGTTGTGATTCTCATGCACTCATTCAAGTCAGTGTTAGCTGCCATGGTCAACTGTTTTTCTCTGCGCTATCAATCACAGACACAGAGAAAGTTTTCTTCCTGAAGAGAAGAAGAAGAAGATAGCAGCTCAGTGGTTTTCTGAATGTCAAACACTGAAACAGCCTGTTTAGACAAGGGCTAAAGCCAGGGATTATATAGTCATTGCAAAATGAACCATCTTTGCAGCATTTTGAGATGGCAAATTGAAAGACAGATTCTGGGGACATGAGCCTTTCATTAATCTCCTGAAAAGGGGCACAATATGGGACCTTTTTGTTCTCTCCACTAAACTCAGAAAATAATTTCCTTGACCTCACTTTGAAACAGGAAAGGGCCTTCACCAAGCTCTTACCACAAAGTTGAAAGTATAAAATGTTATTATATGCTTTAACTTGAGCTATAAGGAGCTTAGCCAAAATTAGGAAAACCAGGTCAAGAAGAACGTACTGACTGATTCTTGATATTTGCCTTTTCTGTTTACATCCACACAGCTTGAGAAAATGTTTTATTCACGTCTTTGCAGCCTACGTGAGACAGACTTTTTGTGAATGTAAGGGGCAAAGATCTCAGACGATCGATTATGACTTCTAGTTTTTCCTTTTCTAAAGTATACCTGATGTCTGTATTTTCCTGAGATGCAGTCTGATGCCTATTTCAGTTTTTCTTTATTCTGATGAAGAAACAAAAGAAAAAGATAAAGAGAGGGTAGAATATAGCTTAAACATTGTGTGTGCATGTGTGTTTCATGTTCCTATATCCTAGAGGGGACTTACTGCCCACTAACCACTGGGGTCAACATAAGGACACACACTAAGGTCCCCACTGGTTGAGACAGATTTTTGACTTTGGTTTGGTTGTAGGTTAAGTGGTAAGGCAATGCAACAGTGGGTGTCCCCACAACATGCGTGTTTATGTGTGTATATGTGTGTGTGTGCATGTGTCCTTATATTACTTGTGTTGTGTGGACATAAATCTGTTTACACAATCACACTATGTGGACCCACCGCCCCTTTGGGGACATACAGCAATTCCCCATCACATAAATCATTTCCTTTTAGAAATGAAGACTCGGTGTAAGGTTACAGTGAGGGTTAGCTGTAGGTTAAGGCTCAGGTCAAAGGTGAGGGTTAGGCAAGTAGTAATTACAGCTATGATTAGGGTGAGTCTCCAGGAAATTAATGCTAGTCAGTTTCCTCTGAAGACTGGGTGTGAGTGTGTGTGTGTTTGTACATTTGTGTCAATCAAGCAGTTGGTCTTTTTGTTTGCATTCCCTCTCTCCCGCAGGGAGCATCTCCCCCTCATCATTAGTAATGAACCAGCAGCGGTGAAAGGGCCAAGCCACAATCTCTGCCCAGAGAGACAGATGAATATTTGATCAGCCCTCTCTTTGCCTTTTTGTGTGTTTGCGTGAGTGTGTGCGAGCAAAAGCAAGGCCAGTGAAATGTGTACATCTTTCCATTCCCCCTGCCTCTCCTCTTTTTCTCACTTTCACCTCTCCCTCCTTCTCTTTTCACATCATTCCTTCCTTCACCTCCACCAGTCTCTCTTACCTTTTCACCTCCCGTACCCTCCCCTCCCCTCCCCTGTGATTTATTTTTCTATCATAACACCTCCCTTCACCCCTCCAACACTGTCTTTTACCATCGTTCCCTCTTTTTCTCCTGTAGGACTGTGCAGAGACAGAGGTGGACAGGAACAAGTGCTGTACCTTGTGTAACATGTTCTTCACCTCCGCCATAGTGGCCCAGTCCCACTATCAGGGCAAAACCCACGCCAAGAGAGTCCGCCTGGTGCTGGGGGAGCCACCCAACCTACCCACAGCCATGGCCAGCCCTACAAACGCAGGTATCTTGCACATTCTGCCTGTCGTTGCCACCAGATGAAACTCACAACTTCAGTCTTTGCACTGTTGGCGCCATGTATTTTATAGTGCATGCAGTGCTTTCATACTGACACAAGATTTATGTATCACCTGAAAAATGCAAGGGTGTGACCATATTCTGGTTGAGTTTTGAGAAGCAAGGAGAATAGAGTATTAAACAGACTTTTGGAGTATGTTGGTTTCCATCTGCCTCTCTTCAGATCAGACTTGAAAGCGACCTATCAATCTTCTGACGTTAAACTGGTGCTCTACCGATCAACCCTTTCCACTATAGCTAATCAATACCCGTATCAGATTTCAATGTTTGTACACAGAGCCTGTCGCTACTAAAGACAAAGAGAATTCACTTGGCTCTCACCTCTGCTTGCTCACGTAATCCAGCCATCCACTTTATGTGACATGTATCACTGAACTGAGAACTATTTTTAGTTCAAAGCACATGTTTTTATCTGAAGTGGATTTGAGAAGCTTTAGTCATGGTTCACTCAAAACTTCTAGCCTGAGAATCAGGGGGAATGTCTGAAAATGTTAACATGCCAGAGGCCCAAGAAGTAAAACTTTGAAGGTGAAGCACACAGACTGCCTCTAATTTATAAAAGTCTTATGATTAATAATAAAATAAAAAAAAAAACTCCTTGCCAGATCAAGACATCCACCAGTTGATTTTTGCTCATGCTCAAGATTGTTTTTGATTCGTGTTTTTTTATCAGGAGTTTGTGGTGGCGAGTTGTCTTCAGGGGAGCTTTACATAATGTGATTCAAATTGGATTCAAATGGAAAATTCGCACAGCTATAAACGCACAATCGCTACAAAATGTGTTATAATCAAGCCCCTGAGTGACTTTTGCTAAACTTTGGCCTACTTTGGAAAAGTGTCACTTCTGTACAGTGGCTGTGGTGGAGTTTCTGTGGTTTTTGTGACAGTGGGACCTGGAGGAAAAGAAACAAGAGAACAAGCGCAAGAACAGAGGAAGAGTGACCTGGGAGAGAAGAAGAGGATTTCAGGAGAGATTAAAGTCAAAAGTACCCTTCATGATCACTCTGAGATGAGCGCTCCACTGAAGATGCACAGCCAAGCTGACAGGCTCGGGCACACATGGGCAGACGAACGCACACACGATCATCAGAAACGCACATAAACAGGATGACTGATGCATGCACGTTTATGCATTCATGACATTCGCTTGCGTCTCAGGACACATGGACACTAACATACATGCACATAGAAACACAAACACACACACGGAAAACACTCAGTGCGGAACAAGAAAGCGAGGGCCATGTGTGATGGAGAAACCCTTGAGAGGTGAAGAGCAGAGACGTACCTGAGTTCCCTCCGCTATGCACATCACATCCCCACACACTTCAAGCCGGCACCTCCTCCTCCTACACACACACACTCCCTGTGCCCCACTCCGTGAAAAAGACTTACTTCTGCTCCAGTGTGCAGAGATCACAGTCAGGAGAGGCGAAATGGTGGGAAAACAAGGGATGGAGAGGAGAAAATACATTACAGGATCTGTCCCTGTTGCTGCTTAGCACGTGCTGTTCCACAGAGCTGTCAGAGCGCAGGAGCCTCACTCACGCACAGGCACACACAAACGTGCACGAGTGTTGCACCAGAGATTAGAGGATGGCCTTTTCTTTGACATTAATAGCAAAAGAACCGAAATGACAGTAAAAGAGTTACAGGGTTGAATTGTGTAAGTGAGACGATGGTGTGGCGAGGCGAACGCGAGCAAAGGGAATGTGAGTGGGTGTGGTTGGTGAGATGAGCAGAGACACAGCCATAGATACTGTAACTATGTGAACAGAGCCTGAAGACACATCAAGGTATAGGCAGCCAATCAGATTGCAGGGCTACAGTCAAGTCAACACGGGCCCACACATAAAAAACACTTATAAATTAGCACACCTCGCACTCATGGTCACTGGTCAACAATTCATGCATGCTCTTCATTTGTTATCAGTGAGCTGATGGCTGTTGTGAAAGAAGTGATATGACTCATTGGGGCTTCAAAGCATGTGTGAGTGGGCTTTTGTTTGTCATGTAAAATGTCTAAACGTGTGGTATCGGGGCTGTGTGCTCGCAGCCAGTATAACTCTAGAGTCATTGACACATTGCGGACGGCGAATCGGCACATTTGGACATGCCATCTGGCATTCTAAGCTTTCTCACATAATTTGGCAGTGGCTCTAACCCCCACCACCCCCCCACCCCCGCCTCAGGATGATTTTTTTTGGTACATGTACTGTACCTTACGCAAGCAAACTATTCTGGAGCTTCATTCATGCACACACACAACACAACACACACACAAGACTTCACACATTTTGTCAAGCATAGATTACACTTTCAGTCCGCCACCCAAACACCCACATGCATGCACACACACACACACACACACACACACACACACACACGTACGCAGTCCTCGCTGCGTGAACCACGACCGCGTCCTGCGGACATGTCAGTGCCTGTTGGCTATTAATGGGCAATCACCATGGCAACCAGTGCCATGTCATGAGTAGCAGGTCACCTGGAAGTCTGCCATTTCCATTTTTTTCACTTTTCATTCCCTCACGAAAAGGAGAGGAGAGGAGAGGAGAGGAGAGGAGAGGATGATTCAGGTTCAAAAAGGATGAAACTGGAGGGTTCAGTAGATGTGAACAGAAAGTCAGTCTCTAGCATTTGTAGACTGGGCCCTGGAGTGCAGATGGCCTCCTCCCAACCCTCCTCTATGTTCCACAGATGTAGCCTAAAGCCATCTTTTTGCTCTTTGCTCTCAGTCTTGATCAGCACAACCTAAAACCAGAACTTTTAAATGTAAATGTGCAAACGTGAGTGTGTGAGATTCCATCTGTCTGTGAGAGTATGAGCATCTGTGCTACTTGTGAATGCATCACGATTTAATGGTAATGCCATTTCATGAAAATATTTTCATTTCATGTAATTTCTGCATTAGAACTCCATTTGCATTTGAATAAATTTTAATATCCTCCTTCACATTCCTCTCCTGTCCTCCCTTTCTACTCCTGAAATCCTTCACCGCTCACTCCTCATCCCTGTCTCCTCTCTGTTCCCATCTTCCCCCTAGACTCCTCTCCTTCCACGCCGCTGCCCGCAGACCCCACTGCGTGCCCCCCTCCTCCCGCGGCCCTACCCTGGCCCATGGCGGTGGTCAGTGGAAACGGTGGGAGAGAGGCTGGCAAGTATTGCTGCCTGTGTGGAGCCTGGTTCAACAACCCCCTGATGGCCCAGCAACACTACGAGGGCAAGAAGCACCGACGGAACGCAGCCAGGGCACGCCTCCTGGAGCAGCTAGCAGGCAGTCTGGATGCCACGGAGAGCACAGGTCAGCCTCTTGGACCCGAGCCCAACACAAGTGACAAATGAAGGGCAACAGGGGTGTTACGACTTTGTACGAGGAAAGACGATAAGTGGGAGATCACTTGCAAGATCTGTGGCAGTGAGGGTGGACATCTGAAATGTTCATATGCCTTTCAGTGTGGTGTACATTTCACAGATGTTATACTGAGGTAAGCCACACCAGTGATTCACTGACGAAATTAGCACCAGTTACTGTAAAGATCGTCCACTATACAGCTGGACAAGAAAACATGGGTTCTATGTGAATAACTCCCTGTTCTGCTGCACCTTTAAAGCCACATGCATTTCCACTAAATTAGCTCAGAGCTCCCCTCTTAAATCAATCCCCCCCACTGTTTATTTATTAATGTCCCTCAGATGGGTGGAATACCCTCCTTTACTAACCTTTAAATTTAGATGCAGGATTCTAAAGATTTATAGTTCTGCAGGAGGGTCATCATGATCAATCATATATAAGATAAAAATATCATATACAGACTCTCCTGAATGAGAGGTAGTCCAGGCACTTTCATACGACAAATGCTGTGTGTGAAGCCAGCTAGTGAAAATAGCTCTATTATGTCCACTGTGGCTTTGAGGGAGCTTGGTCAAGTCAAAGAACATTACTCAACTGAGATCCTCCAGATATCGCAGCTTGGGCTTGCAGGCTACAGATGTATTTTAGAAAGCATATGTTACAAACTGGGGTGTGGGGTTTGAAAGACTACCAAGTATTGTGGGTTCAACGAAATGCCACCATTGAGCATCGTTGTAACTGCAGGAGTCAGTGTTTTTGGATCTGCATGCACACCAGAGACAGTAGGGGGACTAAAGCCCATGTCCACATATACATGGGTGTTTTTTTTTTTTTTTAAAGCATCCTTTTCTATGCATTTTGGCCTTTTATCCACACCCAAATGTTGTTTGAGGATGGAGCTTTTGATAAACTCCTTCCAGGGTGAAGATATTCAGAAGCTCATAAATGTAAACTTGTGTCCATGCAGGTAGGGAAGACTGAGTTTTTGTCTCAGTGTGTCCCGTTATCTCTTTGTGCAATGGCAGACGTCTCCAAAACAGTGCCGATGCTAATCTTGTGAACATGACTTTTTCGTATTAATGAATATTAGGTGTCAGATTAAGCCCACACATATGACTCGCCTCTTCTTAAATGTGCCATTGTTGATAGCCTACCAGAATGAAGATGAAGTCATCGCCTGACTTTACAGTTAGGGTTAAATCTTCAGCTGTTTTTGTGTTTTCATGTTGACAGGGATTTTTAGTTTTTAGAAACAATACCCATGTACGTGTGGACGAGGCTTTGAAGTCTCTCTGATCATATAAGTGCCATGGAAATGCCATGTTAAATCACATGAATGCTTTGTTTAAAGTGTTTACTTGGTAGCTAATGTTAGGAGGTCATCCATCACCCCAAAGGAATATTTGTCGCTCTGTAATTATTAACTGTAAATCTCAGTGAAATTTTGACACATCTTATTCATTCTGTTTTCCACGGCTTAACTTTCCCATGTTTGCTGTCTGAGGTCACAGACTCCTGATATTACAGCAGAGTTCTCACACTTGTTAGTGCTAGCATTTCAATGTGTAAAATAGCAAAAAGTCATAGGACCTCTGCTGGCATGGTGCATGTAGCATACCGAAGAGATAATGCACTGCACTGAGGAGAAGTCTCAGGCTCAGGAAGCTAAATAACACCACATTACACGCTAATATTTGTGCTGAGGGTAGAAATATGAGTCCCCCTTTATACCTCTCCCTCTTGCACACAAACACTTCCTTGCACGAATGTAGCAGTAAGAGGACACTGATTCACATCCTCACACACACATTTCTGCCAGAAGGGTATCCTAATGAAATTATGAATAGTATTTGGCAAAGAAACTGCTTTTCCTTTTCTGGTTCTTATGAGTGATATCATCCTAACGCTATCCCGCTGCAGCACGCAGTCCAGCATGCACACGAGCGCCTCGCAACACCTCTTCCGCACACATATACAAGTTGGACGCGCTCGCACCGCACAGCGCTCAGCGCACAGATTCTGCCGAACACATGCGAATCCTCGGAGAGCCCAAGCCGTGCCATTCGCTGCGTGCTCCAGGTGCCATGACACAAACCATCATCTCAAGAAGCCAATCATATTAAAAGCATGAGTCATGTTGCCGCCTCCACTGGCTCAGAGGCTTTAAGTGGTGTCATGTTAGATATCGTTCTCCATCCACACTGTGACCCAGATCCCACAAACTCGGGTGTTTTTTCTGATTATTTTTTTTGGAGATTCTGACTCTAAATCTCACCACGCAGCTACTGAAAACATTTAAAAATGCAAATATAAAAATAGAATGGTTCCTTTTGTTTAATCTTGACGTGCTTGCACTCTGTGAGGATAGATACTCCACTGCAAAATCTATTACATGTCGTTTCAGATTCAATGAACTGGTCTAAGATTTCTAAGTGAGCTCGACGCTGACGTGGTCTATTATACGTGCCATCAATCAAGTGTTTGTTCCAGTGCCTTTAGTCTCAAACACTTTGTTCATCACAGTACGGCTCCATTGTCAGGATTCGTTTGTTCCTCGGTGAGACACATTTCCATTGGTGCAAGATTCTCACATCTGATTGGCTTTTATCACCACTTCAGGTGTGAAGTCACAGGTGTGTTGAGTGTAATCTCAGAGGGAGGGTCGAACGCGAGGCGGCAGCTGAGCAAAGAGAATCACAGAGGGGAGGGGGAGGAATGAGGGATTTAGTCTCAGCCAAACACAGATCCATCTCTGTCCTTCTGCCCCCCTGTTTCCCTCTGTGGAACTGTTCTCTCTTTACATTTCTGTTTATCTTTTTCCCACCCCCTCCCAGCCCCTATACTCCGTCTTGTCCTTTTGTTGGTTGTTGTTGTGGTTGTTTTGTGTGCAACTGTCTGTGCGTACACCACTAGGGGATCGGATTTGTCGTCACATCTCATCTGTCATCTTCATTAGCTCCCCACAAGGCACAGGTGAATTATTTACACACCGGTGTCCCCTCTCCAAACTATAGCTACAGAATCTGCCTGATGTATTTAGTGTGGCTGTGTCCCGTTGATGACGCTGACCTTCACTTGTACTTGTATATTCTATCTTATCCCACCGTGCCCACGACCAAAACACATCACAAAATCCCCATGACATTTATATGGACACCGTTTCTTACTCTTGGATTTTCCAGTGTAATTGCACAGACGGGGCACAGGGGAGAAAGTCGTGATGTTCCCACAACTAGGTGCCAGACAAAAACCCTTGGAGATGGATTACAGAGGTGGACGAGGGAGTTGCTGTGGGGGTGTCTGCTGACGGGGGAAGGAGCCCGGCTGACTGGGCTGTGTCTTTACATAAATCACGACAGGGGTAGAAACCCCTCAAGACAGAGGCAGCGCATTGTCTCTGCTCTCCGGAGATTCAGTAGAGAATTAGAAGCAGTGAGATAAGCGTCTAGGACTGGAGTGTGCGTGTCTCCGTATGTGGCTTTGTGTGTGAAGACCCGAGAGAGGGTGAAGTACTAAAGCAGAGAGAAAATTGTGTGTAATTGATGACTGTGCTTGAGTTGCGAGACAGAGCTGACCTCCTCTCCCACGAGACAATGCTCACTGCGACGCAGTGGCACATCAAAATTACATACATACACACTAAACTATGATATACTGTAGGCGTCGTAGACCCATTACTGGAGGTAACAACAAAATAAATGTCATGTATCGAAAATTTACATCTAAATTATACCCTTGTTGTGTGTTCTTTAAACATATGTTTCCTGATTTATGTCAATAATGCTTCTAACTATTGACAATTGAAGCCAAAATAATGATTCAAATGACTGTGTAATGTGAAATATGACTGTTAATGAAGCGCTAAGAGAGAGTTATCACCCTGCACTTCCTCTCAGCTCCAGCATTTTAGCATTTTCAACTCATAGTTTTCATTTAAACAATCTGCAAGTCAACGTTTTTTTGTTTTTTTTTTGCCACAGACGCACCACTCAGTCTCATCAGCATTGTTTCCAGCAGCAGCAGGCAGCTGTTTGCACCAATATCTGTGTGATAAACTAACTACCTGTCCAGTAGCAGACATTAGACAGAGTGTTAGCAGCTCCCTGGTGAATGTAGTGGAGCATTTAGCACCTAAAGAGCCGGATATTTCCCTCAGGAGTTGGTGGAGGACAAAAACACAGCTACATGACTGAATATGAAAAGAACTGGAGCAAATATTGGACTTGCATTTATCAAATTATTAGAACGTTAACTCCAAATGTATGCAATAGTAGCATGGCGTATGTGTAAATGAGCAACTGTTTGCTCATGTTTGCGGTGCTAACTTCAGGTTACGGAGTTATGTAAATGTGTCAGTGTTTTGTTTACAGCTTGTTCATACAGTCCTCATGTGGCAAATACATATTTATAAATGTGGTGAATAAGCAGTTTGACAGTTTATGTTTTTGTTTTTTGGGGAAAGTTCTGGTATGAATCTCAAAACCCATCAACTTCATATATTCTCTACCTAGATAGAAGTAGTAGTTGTATACACAGTGTACAAAGAAGTAGTAGTTGGGTACAATTAAGCAGACACAGACTAATGAGCTGAAGCATAAACTGGACAATTTAAAAGAATCTGGTCATTTTATTTCAAAGCAATACTTCACAAAGATAGTTTACTATGTATGGTAATGTTTTTTTTTGTCTAAAACAGATGGTCTTTCCAATTACTGTCACACTGGCTGCAAAACTAATTAGAATCTCTGTAAGTACTTCAAAGTTTGTTGGTAAAATTCCACTTGGATTTAAGCGGACTCTTCCCCATTGCTCAACCCCTCTCTGCTATAGTATTTGTGGTATATTCCTTTGAGTCACTCCGTCAAGCCTCTGCTGCAGACTGTTGGGTTTGATTGCATCTCAGTGGGCTACGTTTTGGATTCAGTTCATTTTTTATCTCGCAAAAGCACATGGTAAACTAATGGTGTGCCACAGCACAAAGGCTCTGGGGTAGTAAGAGCTCCATAAACTAATATTCAACCAGCACATGAATAAAATTACAGATGAATACCTTTCAGTTAGATTCTCAGTTGCAGTCTTCTTCCCCATAGGACAGAGGAGGGGAAATAGAGGAAATTCTACCTTGAAATTATCCATATGTAATTTGACTTTCATTGGCTGTAGAGTGTACTTAAGGCTCATTTCCTCCTTCTGTGTCTCAAAACCGGCAGTGTTCACACAACACTAGATTGTCAGTGCTTACCACCTGAAATCCTTCTGAGACTCACAAATGAAGGGAGCTGCAGTCTGAGCTTGGCAGAGCATCCTAATGGCACAAGCCACAAATATCATGCTTCAAATGGGTCATTAATGTTACTAGAGGCGAGGCAAAGTGAAAAAAAAAACACCCAAGTTAAAATATATCATTCAATGAAACTGAAAGAGGATGTTAAATTCCTCAGCAACAAGGCTCTTGTTTGTAGTTTTTTTCTATTTTCTGAGCACAAAATGTAGCTTGTTACTTTTTTTTGACAAGCATTTAGTCGTCTCCATACCAGCGGTGCCAACAATGCCAGAAGGCTCTGTACATTAAAGGACAGCCACAAACAGCTCCACACCCACTGCCTTAGCTCATCTCACCCCCTCTTTTCTCTCTCCCTGGCATATCTTCTTGTGTAATTAACAAGGCTTAGAACACCCTCACAAATACTCCTCATGCTCACACACACACACACAAAAAAAAAAAAAACCCTGAGCTGCATGCTGTCACTCGTGTTGCACACACACTTTGCCTGCACGTAATTAACATGGATTAGGGCACAGCGTGGTCTTATGCCAGAACCGCTTTATTAACCAAAACACAGTATCAGTGCATGTGTATAGTTTAAACAAGCGTGTGTGTGTGTGTGAGTGCACAAAGGACTGGCACTGACAGAAACTGCAGCATATTTTAAATCAGCGCTCCTCAGCCAGGGAGTGTGGAGGTGACATCAATCAGTCTAAAAGCAGGGAAGCTGCCTTTGTCAGCGCACACATACACACATGCACTTAATCGTATATACAAGAATAGACTTCTTTGTGTAATCCTTGCAGCAGTATAGAATTACCGGGAAGAGAAAGGGAAGTAGAATTAGAGAGACTTATCATTCCTTTCTTTTCCAAATTATCTCTTCTCCAATTAATAGCCTTTTCATTTAGAGAGAACAGAAGTAATGACATTTTGGCAGAAGAAGATGTACCATCTCTCTTTTTTTTCCTCCTCTCTCTCCCTTTTACACATGCAGACTTAGCTATTAGCTCCAAATAGATGCAAAATATCAACATTTAAGCCACGACAGTGCTTACTCCAGGCAACTAATTCAGCCGTTGCTTTCTTGTAAATGGCTGCTTGTCCTTAATCACCCCTGAACCAGACAGAGCGACTCTTGAGGCACACAGAGAGTAGATGTGCCACATTATGCAGCTCCAGCCCAGTCTAAATGACCTCCCAACACTCCTAACTATATTACAACTTCATCTCCCAACATACTTCACCAATTACCACCGCAGAAGGTCAAAAGGTGATGGAATACACAGACAAGTCATAAATCTCAAGGACAGTAATGACGGCGCAGAAAAGGGCACCCGCACACGAGCGAGCACACCCAATTTCGGTCGCAACAAACACCTAAAATTACACACTTATCATCAAAAAATGAACAAAAAGGACAGACAAGAAGGAGGAGCGTGGACAAGCTAAGAGGTAATTACTCTTTGACTGGTTTGTCATTAAAGTGTCGACGCAGATCAGCTGCTATCTGAGCAAAGTTCTGCAGTAACGGCTGTGCAGTGTGCAAATGTGCGAAAACAAAAATAGCATCTCACTGTATCTCTGACAGAGATACACAGCCAATTATGTCATGTTGCTGATTGCCCTATCCTCATCGCCACAGAGAGCATTTCCTCTGCTTCCTCCTCCCTCATGAAAGAAACATTTTAAACCCAGCGCTGCCATGCAGTAGTTACCACATGTGTACGAGGACGTTGTTTTGGGGGGAGGGTGCACATCATTTCTTTTTCTCTCGTGGTCATTAAACGGCAGCATGCATTTTGTATTACTGCTGCAGCGTGATAACTCATTATCCGGCTCGTGTCCTTCATCTTTTTATACGCATCTTATTTTTCTCCGGAAATTTCCTCTTTTCACTCGTTCTGTCTACCTAATCCCCACCTCCCCGCGTTCCAAATCCCCCCCCACCCCCTTCCCAACTCCATCAGTATCTCCATCTTCATCTATCTATTTTTGGGTGTTCATCTCGACCACCTGCAAACCCTCTAATTAGTTAACATCTGTGTCTGAGCCGCACCATCTCAAGCATGCATTCACCAACACAATGGAAATGTACACGCACGGCTCGATGTCGGTCGGCCTTGCACACGACCTACTGCACTGTTCTTTTTTTATAAATTCCTAATGTCCTAATTCTTCGGATGAACCCTGCTCAAGTTCAAGTTTCAAAAAGGGCACCCACACACACACACACACGCAGACTCTAGAAAGAAGAAGGCACTAATCTAAGGATCTAAAAATGTAACTGGTTTTCCGCTAATGATTAGTCTAATCAAATCTCTTCCCAGAAACACTCTAATTAGGAAAATTACCCTGCACTTTAGACTGTTTACTTAGTGTCAGTTCAGAGTTTTATTGTTGCTCATGTTGGCTTCATGGATAGTTGCTGGTGATCTAGAATATGATAGAGCATTTTTAGGACCCAGACTTATTGAAAGTGCCCTCATAGTAACCAATGTACCTGTGTGGTTGTGTGTTTATGTCTCTCCAGGGCTGCGCAGTAGTTACTCTTGCAGTGTCTGCAGTGTGGTCCTCAACTCCATCGAGCAGTACCATGCACACCTCCAGGGCTCCAAGCACCAGAATAAGTGAGTATAGCGAACGGATGGATGAACAGATGAATGGATGAACCCCTGTAAAGAAACACAGTGTCTCAATTTTGGAAACTTAAAGTAGTTTGTGGAGGTCTGAGAGTAAGCAGACTGTGGAATTTTCTCTCAGGATCTTTTTTTTTTTTCCAATATTATCATACAAAAAAGAACCTTCACAATTCACAATTTCATTTTTCACAATTTCAGTTAGCAGGTGCTAAGAGTAGATACACATTCATAGATCAATGGCGACAGAGGGGAGCAACTTCGGATTCAGTGTCTTGCCCAAGGACACTTCGACTGATCGAACCACCAACCTTGCGATCAGAGGAAAACCGCTCCACCACCTGAGCCACAGCCACCCTTGCTCAAAAGTGTCCACCTTTAAGCTAATTTGCAAACCCCAGTGGAAACACTGTAAAGACACACATGGCACAACCACTTTCATGCCAGGTTCAGACCAAGCAATAACTGTGTCTGATAAGATAGCGTTTGCTGCACATCGTCTTTCACAACCTGTTACTGGGAAGAAGGATTCCTTGAAACAAGAATGGAAACAGACAACGACATGAATGATGGTTGCTGTCATGTGCTCGGAAAAGCTTAAAAAAATAAATAAAATATGACTGCGGATCTGTGGGTTGCACCAAAAGAACAGTAAGGGTTCCATTTCCTTTAGGCTATCTTTTGCTTCACCATGCTGTGACGAGGAGCGCTTTTGGAAATGTCACAAACATGTTACGGGAGGATTCACATGACAGGAGAGAAGGTAAAAAATAAAAAAAATACTCTGACATGCTAGTGTTTTTGTCAGGATGTCATGATGCGGCATTGGTTGTTGTCAACTATGATATACGACACAAGACGAAACGATTAGTTGTTCAAGTATCTGATGCTGATTGTCAGTCCTGACACCGTTTGTCTTTCAAGCCTGGTTACTTTAGTGGAAAAAATAAGGGAATGAGTGTGACTGCAGGCTTTTGGCAGCATTTGAAACACATGAAACACATGAAGACCAGTGTGTGTTTAGATAAAACAACGCCAACAAGTTAAATAAGACAATCCATGGGTGCAATGGTTGGTCATCAAAATGATCAAGGTGGATTTAAAGCGGAGAGTTTTAAGAAACCTTACTGTTGTGTTTTTTTCAGACAAGACTGTAGCTGCAGACTTTATGCAGCTTTGGCTACAATCCTCTTGTTGTCTGATAGTCAAGAGCCGAGAGCCCCACTGAGCAGGACCACTATGGAGCAGACTGCAGTAACACGATGGCAATAATATAGAGTTATTCAATGCAGGAATGACTATTGCACAATGAGTTTTGGTCATTTTCATTACTGACTTTAGAAAATGTAATTACAGCCAACGTGCAGGAAATTACATCCATCAGCAGGAATATGGAACAGCGATATGGAACAGTTACAGTTCATGCATTTACCATGAGATAGCCGCGAGCGTGGTTAACGGCAGAGCAGCACCGTGTGTCTGTGTGCATGTATGTGTCCGTCTGTATTTAAAGCAATGTAATGGAAATTGCTTGTGCTACACGTGGAGTATTTGTCAGATAAAAAGGTGCTTGAGGATATAATTTTGTTGTCGCAGCTTTTCTCTTTTCCTTTTTGTCTGCTTTTAGAAGGTGAAGGCAACTAAAATTACTGTTTTTAACCACCCTAGAGCATAACATGTCTGGGCTGCACACACCAAACTTCTGCAAACATGTTAACTCTTAGACAGAGAGTGGTGGGTGTAGTGAGAAAAACAACAGCGATAACAAGGATGAGAGAGGCAAAGAGTGAAGAAGGAAGAGACGAAAACAGAAAGTAAATAACAGGATAGATTTTTTTTTCAAGCCGGGGGTAAATTCCCAAACTTTTTACTTACTGGACACAACATTAAGATTTGTATTATTTATTATGGAAACATTATGCATGGCTTGTTAGCTACACAGACTACACAATGTGATATACATAGACACTAGTTACAGTTTTCTCTTGTCTGCATCGTATTGCACTGTTCTAAAACGCTTGTCAAACTTGGGAAACAAAGCATTGCTTGCTTTATCGATGTGTTGCAGTGGCTGCATTCTGTCATTCAGACAGAGGTCACTCTTCCTCACAGGTTTATTCAGACATACCCACGACAGTGTTGTAGGGATTCATGGTACATGTGTGATTAATGTTATACATTCATTGGACAGGACATCAAGTGTATACTATTTCCTGTATGTTTACTGCATAACAGTGAATTAATGAACACAAACCCAAATCTAAACTAATCTAAACCAGTTCATGAAAAACAAGCAACAAACTAAAGCTCAGCTTTTCTTAATGTTTTATCCAAACCAGGATTAAATGACTGGTGAGTCTCATCAGTCAGACATGTTACAGTCTGTCTTTACTGCAGTGAAGTTTTATTTTCATGAACTTTTTGGTTTAATTTTGTAACTGAAGGGCAAAGTGAGAGAAAATGATGTTTTTTGATTTTGGCAGCAAACAGTCTTTGATGTTCTGTGATGTTTTTGAACTAATATTGGTGCTTAAGTGTGGAAAAATTCTTCCCCAAATAACTACAAAAACTTGCCATACATTCCTTGTGCATCTCTGTCTATAAATGCAACAACATGCATTCAGACTCTTGCAGTGTTGAAAGTGATACGAAAATGTTCCTCGGTCCAAACTAGTAAGAGTGCTGTTGTGACTTTTACAGAACAGTGAGCAGGGTGCTCATTCAGATATGAAGCTGACACATTCATATGCTGTCGGATTTGCTGGACGGTATGCATGACAGGTTTAACTGAACAACTTAGTTTCAAGAGTTACTGTGTACAAATAGATACAATACATTTAATCTACTTTTGAGTAATTGTGTAAGACTCAGTAATAGACTCAATTAGTTGTTTAATGTTACTGTTAGATGTAAGAGTTAACAAACTAAAATAAAAAAGTGCAAGTGGCTGAAGCAAAAGATATAGATGAGGTACCAACAGTTAGGTTTGGTTTAAAAGTTTTACCCCAAATCCACCACGTGATCTCATTTTTTTCTTACCCAAAATGTTATCTGTCCTTTCAAAGAGCTTCAGTGTGATTTGCTGAGGTGCAGAGATACTGCAGAGGCTCACACCAGTACACAAGTAAAATATCAAACAGAACTGAAAGGTTACTTGATTTAGTACGCAGACACTGATGTGATGTTTTTCTTTAACAGAGAGATAAATTTTACAGGTGCAAGTTCTGGGAAATAGTATTCGCAACTGCATTATTATACATCAAAAGAAATGTTGATTCAGAAGGAAATGTGGGTTTTTTTATGTTTTATGGTAAAATTAAAGGTCGCTGAAGGGACTGTAGACGTCAATGTTCGTTAACAGTTACATGCCACTGAGCAACATACTGAACCCCTAATACAGCTTTTGACTCACTCCAGTCAGTCTGGATAAGAGTGTCAGCTAAACTCCTGAAATGTGTGATTGTTGGGTGGTATAATATCACTGCACAGAGACTGTAAATCCTAGAAGAAAAAAAAAAAAGGTGGCTCATAACTCTCCCACTCTGTCAGTTTTAGTGTTGCAAAGCGGAAAAGAGGGCAGACACACTGAAAGAGTCATGTTTATGAGCGAGAACGAGAGAGTAAGCAAGACTGACAAGAGAGACGGCGTGCGCCGCAGACACTGCGAGACGGATAGGAAGAGGGATTCATAAAGACGCAAAGACACATCATGTTTGAGACAGAGGCACAAGAAATGAAAAGGTTATGGAAGTGGCAAAAGGCTGCGACAAAACTGATGAGAAAAGGCAGACAGACATGGAGAAATGGAGCAATGCAGACAGAACTGGGATGTATTGGATAAAGAAAGGTGCAAAGAGCAAAAGAATGTAAAAAACAAAATTGCAGCAGAAAGTAGATCTCCTTAATGTGAACTGAGCAGTGGGGCCAGAGAGGATTTGGAGTGGACAATGAGGTGAACCCATCGTTGCTGACAGCTGCAGGGTTACACGTCTTAGGGTGGATTCACGGGGCAATGACGGATGAGGGAGACCGAGGGTGCGGTACCGGGGAGATTTACAGGGGAAGTACTGATAGGTCACTGGATAGAAATGGAGAAAGTCCCTCATCCACTTTATCAGACAGGCTCACAGGAAGTGGTGTGAAGTAGAAGGAATTTGGTAGAGATATGTGCAGAGCCGGAGTTCAGTCGTATTTCCACGCAATGAAATTTACTCAGGATTGTTCACAGGGATGTCAACACACGGAGGAGATGTATTTCGTAGCACAGCCAGCGTTTGCCGACATTCTAAGCGGGATTTATGCAGCAGTATATTGGAAACGGGACAACATATTGTGACATTTGTGGTTGGAGCATTTCTGTGGATAATGATGTACTTCACATGTAGTTTAGAAGTTTGCATGTACTGGCCGGGTATAGATTAAAGGGAAAAAATAGCATGACGTGTCTTAGTGTCTGCTGAACAGCTTTAATGTGCCATGCCGTTGATTTTTTAAGACTTTTAAGCACTACTGGAGGGATGGAACACCAATATGCTCAAATATATTCCCTCGTTTGGGGCTTGGATGGTGGTGGAAGGTGCTGTCTGCTGATCTGGTGACTGCGAGCGCCATAACATATGATTATCATCGTTGTAATCAAATCATTTCGTGACTCCTTTGTGCCCTATGGATAGGGGTTTTGTCACCAAGATCACTGCCATCAGGCTACTATTTTTCCTATTATTTATTTGATAAATTGATCCATCTATCTGAATATGTCATGACAGGATAAAGATGATCATTCAGAACAACTTTGTATTGATCTGCAGTGACCCTTCCCTCTAAGCTGGCAAGTGGGCCCAAACCATACCAGCAGAATGTCCCTAACAGCATAACAGACCCACCAGATTGCTTTTCCTTTGATTTACTTAATTTAATAGTCAGGTAGTTTGAGCTACTACATTTCAAAATATAATCTGGTCAAACAAATTACACTTGGAAATTGCCATTCTCTGTTTTTTAAATGTGCAACACTTTGGATTGTGGACATGTACCTTAAGCAGTATCTGCAGGAAGGCCGACTCACAGGCAGTGTGTGTGTGTGTACAGCGTCCGTGAGAGATTCCTCAAAGCACAAACAATTTTATTGTTCAACAGCCCTGAGCCCTCTCAGACTTATTGCCAACACGTGCTGAATACTGAAGTCCGTGAGAGTGAACACTGGCACTGGAAATAAGTCTTGCCGGCTCTGTTGCACTGCTGCATCGATCCTCTGGGAAGCAGAACAAGACCGAAGGTTCCACCTCATCAACCTTTCTTCCTCTGCCTTCAACCAGTCACTCAGGTGAAACACAATATGGGTACACGAGTGTATGTCAGAAACCACTTTAGGCTACGTCTCTCTCTCTCTCTGTTGTCCCACCCATTCCCACATCAGCATGCATTACTTTTTAGCCTTTGCAGCATGGTGTACTATGGGGGATATGATATGATAGCATATAATGCCTCTGTCACGCCATGTTGTGCTGCACATCGTGCAAAGTGTCGCTTTTCTGCTGTCATGAGAGTGTAAACACAGTCAAGAGTACACACACACACACACACACACACACACACACACACACACACACAGAGGCTGCAGCACAAATAAGAAACCTGACAACCTCTAAGGCATTGCAAGTTAAGAAATAAGAGGACATAAGGGCCCATAAATGAGAACTATGTGTGTGTGTGTGCTTCAGGGTTGGCCTGGTTGTGTAGTACATGGCCTGAGTACAAATGGTTTTACCAAGTCTGTTTCCATTAAGAACAGGTTGTATATGTGTGTAGCTTGTATACATGTGTGCATAAATGTAATTAATGTATTTATGGAAAACAGGCTCCTGAGATTGTTCCATTCACATCTCTGGGTTGTTTACTTGGTGGACGAGATTTACCAAAGTTATGTACAATCTTGAGTGAGTGAGTGAGTGAGTGAGTGAGTGAGTGAGTGAGTGAGTGAGTGAGTGAGTGAGTGAGTGAGTGAGTGAGTGAGTGAGTGAGTGAGTGAATGAGTGTGCATATGTGTGGGTCGTATGTGTGTTCTTTCACACCCAGGATGAGCTTTGGCTTGTGTAAGGAGCTTTCCGGAGGAGACGAAAGCACGGTTGACAGTGGCAGGGGATTAGCTCTCACCGAAGAAACATCCATGAAAACTGAGTGTGTGTGTGTGTGTGTGTGTGTCTGCGTCCATTTGTGTGGGTTTGTGTGTGTGATGTTTGGCATTAGGAATGTGTCGCCGTAAAACAACAACAGATTTCTCTATTCTTTAAACAGCTGGATGCATCTATCTGCCAGCTCTTCTTATCTGTGCCGAGCATCTGCTTCACACGCAGTCAGCTGCAGGTCATTTGAAATGCTGCAGACTCCAACACAGTCGCTCCAGACTGGCTGCTGTAATTGGACCTGTACGCGATGATAACAGCGGAGATATAACTAGATAAACTTGGCAGAACATTTTCACAGTTTACAGTATGTTGCAATTAAGCCAATGCACTTAGCTGGCTGGTGGACAGGGACACAAGTAGGCAATAGACTGAACTGAAGCAGATAGAAGAACGCTAAATCCCCATGTTGGTTTCTGACTCAAGTACTTCTAAAAACTAATGGCTCATTTTTTTTTTTTTTTTTTTTTTTTAAAGTAAAAATTAAAGAAGAAACATAAGGCCAGCAGCTGACAGCAGCTGAACAGTGTTTTTTTTTTTTCCAGGCCTACTGCTGTGTTAAAATCTGGCAAGTTTTCTGACGATGGCAGGCTGTTCCCAGTGGTGACTGTAAGCCTGTACACATGGAGTAGTTAATTGAAGACCAAGTTTTAAAAGTTATATATGAGTCCGTGTCCAAAAAAACAGCGTAGAAGCAGCAGTTGGTAAACCACAGTATTTGTATAGTACAGATACGACGAGGGATGCAGTAATTACTTTGTGAAAAGTTGTGTTTAAGTTTCTTTAACCTTCTGAACTCCAAGCAGTTTCTGGGCATTTATTCCTGTCACATTTTTACTCTCTTTGGGCTCATTTTTCACTACAGCATAAAGTCTAGTATCTCTGTGGAAACAGATGAAGCTGAATTTCTTTATTTCTTATTTGGACGGCTGTGGCTCAGATGGTAGAGCGGTTGTACTCTGATTGCAGGGTTGGCGGTTCAATCCCGGCCCCTCCACAGTCAAAGTGGGCAAGACACTGAACCTGAAGTTGCTCCCAATGGCAGGCGAGTGCCTTGCATGGCAGCTCTGTAGTCATTGGTGTGTGAATGGGTGACTGAGAAAACATTGTAAAGCACTTTGAGGACCACCAAGGTAGAAAAACGCTATCTACATGCAGACCATTCAGCATTTATTTAGTTAAAACTCTGAAAAAAAAATCTGGGATCACACATACAACAGTTTTTGAAGTGCACAAAGGTGTTATGAATACTGAGGTAAACTGATGACTCTACACAGCATTGATATTTTACTACTTAGATTTTAAATTTGTTTCTACACTTGTTTCCCGTCTGCTCTGTGTAAGCACGGCCTGCACTAAAACAAAATCTTTACATTTTCATCATGTGACCGTGAGTCAGTAATTGCGTCAATATTGCACCAAGGAGAGTAGAATTATTTTTCTTATTATATACATAATTTGATTAAATTAAACTTTTTATCTGTTTTTTTTAAAGAAAGATGTGTAGAATTAAGCAATTTTGATTTTTCAAAAATATTTTTTAAACCAAAAAATAAAATTTAAATCTAAGCTTCATTTTCACCCATGATTAGTTCAAGGACTGATGGACATTTGAAAAATCTGTGATTCTAGCAGTTTTTCTACTTTGTGGTTCTGATAAATGATGTCATTTTGGTGATTTTAGATATCACGCCTTTCAAACCTGCTGGTGGATGTGGAAGTTCAGAGGGTTGATTCTGTCATATTTTCTTTTTTGTTGCCAGCTAAGTCTACAACAGTTCAATACACCAAAAGGTTGATGAGATACGCTGTTCTATTGCACTATGACCAAAGAGAGTTACTATTTACTCTCCTTTACCTACCTACCTCAGCTGAATGCTTCTTATATACATATATAAATAATACGTTGGTTAATTTGTAGTTTATACATGTGGCAGGAAAAAACAGGTATTCCTCAGATTTACTTCATCCTACTGAGTCTATAAAACATTTATTGGCGCTCTTATTAATCAGTCAGGCTCTATTATATAGATCCGGCTGTCTGGTTCATTGTTCATATTATTGATATTCAGTGGTTTGAACCAGAAAAAAGTGGTGTTAGAAAGCTCAAAGTCGTTGTACAGACTATCCTCAAGGCTATGATGGCTTTTATGCAACCATTAGCAGCAAATTTACAGCGCGTGAGGAATTTTTGTCCATATATACATCCATTAAAACAAGAAAGAAAAAAAAATTGCAAGAAAGGACACTAATTAGCTGCTCGCAGTCTTTAGGAGAAAGTACAGCCACCAGTGAATTGCAGTTTACTTGAGGCGAATAGTCAGCATGGTTATATCTCTCGGACCAAGGACACTGCTGGGGCCTTAACTACCTGTATAGTATTGTTCATGTTCACATCGCTCACTGAGATTGCTCGGCTATTGCTTACTGGGTGCTTTTTTTTGTTGTTATACAATTCCGACCTCTGGCCTGCCTTAATGTGTGTTTTATGTGGATCGTGTGTAGTTGTGCATGATGCTGCTGATGTTCGCGCGGGCCCTCAGGGGTGTGAGGGTGAGGTCTGGGACAATCCATTTATCCTACTCACCCCGGTAATTATTCAGCATCAGTATCACAGCGAACACACACACATGAACCAATGCACATTTAAGAGAGGAAGGCTCACAGAAAGACAGAGAGGGTGGCAGCGAGCGCGAGAGATTACAGTGGTTAGCGTGAAGCAACTCCCGATGCAAATGGTTGAGCTATCGACCTGCTAATAGGCTAGCAGCATGCATGTGTGCATCGTGGCCTGAGCATTTGTGTGTGTGCTGAGGCATCCTCTCTCTGCTTGAGGCAAGGTGAAAGGTTAATTCAGGACTCTTGCTGGTTAGCTCTCCTCTCACATGAATCCTCTGTCACACTTGAACACACAGAAACACACATGCAGGCTCGTGCCTTCGGCTCCTGCTCATCTTCCCCCCGAGATACTTGTCCTTGCCTTCCCTCACACCTTCTGCCCATATTAAAAAAAAAAAAATCACACAAACAGGCTGTGTTTGCATGCACAAACACACACAGCCACACACACACACACTGCCCTGAGCATCGCTGTCTGTGATGTTAATAAGGTGAGGGGTGGGGGTGTGGAGGTGGGGGGTTACGCCTGAGTCATGACTCACATCTCCTCCCTTAGCAACTGCTGGACTCTGTTTACCTGGCACACGCATACAGACACATATACGCAACGTGCCAAGGTGACCTTCACATCCTCACCAACACCTCCCTTGGACGGAGAGACTCATGCACTCTCTCTGCCCTCTCACACATTCTCATCCTCATATATCTTACATCCCACATGTGTGGCCCTGGGACAGATTATTGGATTAGTCTATTAACAACCCCCATTCACTCACAGACCGTGACCTTTATTTTTACTCCCTCCCCTGCGTCACCTTGTCCTTTCCTGCTACGTTCCTTGGCCCTGTCATCTCTTCTGCCCTCGTCCTACTATTTCTCACCTTCTCCCTCCTTGCTGAGACACTGGCCTTGTTCAAATAGTTATTTTTGTGCAATGCACATAAAGGCATGTGTGAAGATATATTGGGTGCAGAGTATGAGAAGTGTTACTATACAAATTCACTATGTCAAAAAAAGCACAGCATGTAAAAGTTGCACGCAGTGTGCATGCAACAGAAAAGAAAATATTTGGTATGTAGCGGATTCATCACACAGCCAAAACCGTCTCAGGATTTCTTGGAGCATGTTGTTCCCATAGAAACAGACCAGTCAGGGGACATTTTCAAAACAATATGACAAATAACAGTGGAACAAATGGCAGCAGTTCAAAACTATGCTTTTGAACAGGCAGAGCCCAATTTAAATGCAACAGATTTTATCCTTCTGGAATCATGAATACTCTCTGCTGCTTTTGCAAAGTTCTGTCACTGTTGGTCAATTAATTGTTTATTTCACTGAGAAAATTACTGAGTAGCATAATTCACTGTTAGTTTATTTAGACATTTGTCAAGCAAGAATATTTGCAGTTTCAAGCTCCTCAAATAGAAAGATTTCATGCTTTTGTCCCATTTTATGTCAAACCAAGTCTGAGTGCACCTAAAAAGAATGAAGGGAGAAAAAAAACTATTTACTATTCTGCTCTCATGAGCGTTAATCCATTAGTTAAGCAACACAACTTTAACTAACAGTGTTGGAAGCCAATTGTGAAATCAACTAATAATAGGTTCCGTCTTATACAACTCTAAGGTACAAGTGCAGTGTCCGATGAAAACATGTCCGTTTGGAATGATCTAACTGCAGCTTGTAGCGTGATTGAGTGAAGTCATTTGCTGCAGGAGGAATGGGGTGTGTCTGCAAACACACAGCTGGTTTGTGCCAACTTTTAGCTGCAAGCATTCAACAACATTGATCTGTGAATGCAAGCCACATCCATGACCTTATCTGGACTAATATTATATACATAGAGTAACATTTGATGCTGCTTTGAGCAGTTTGACTCGTGTGTGCTGCTATATGTGCAGAGCGAAGTCATATTTAATACATGAAGTTGCTTTTTTCTATCAACTATAGATGTTGAATCTTTGCAAATCTCAGAACACAAACATGTGCTTAGAAAGCTCTCGCTTGTCAGCTTTTGAAAAAGAGAAAAGCTACAAGGAAACAGTGTTTAAAGTGCATGCATGTGCAGCTGGTACAACATAATCAAATGGAAAGTCGACTTTCAGAACCCACAAGTCTGAGGCCGCGGTTCTCTGCTGGAAACTTTTGCCCCTTCTGGATTGGGGGTGAGCTGCTACATCAAGCAAATGAGTTTAGGTATCTCAAGATTTTGTTTACAAATGGCAGGACGATGGGGTGTGAGATTGACAGATGGATTAGTGCAGCATCAGTGGTAATTGTACCACACTGTCATGGTGAGGAAGGAGCTGAGCAGGAAGTCAAAACTCTCGATTTACCAGTTGATCTAGGTGTCAACCCTCAACTATGCTCAAGAGCTTTTGGTAGTGAACAAAAGAATGAGGTCATCGGCACAAGTGGCCAAAATAAGTTCCTCCATTGGATGGCTGGGTTCAAGTCTTAGGGTGAAGAGCCCCTACATTTTCCAACTGGGAGGAGAGTCTGGGGTAAACCAAGGACACTTATTACATATCTCATCTGACCTGGGAACGCCTTCACATCCCCCAGGAGGAACGGGAAAATGTTGCCACCCAGTCCTGCATACGTGGAAAAAGATGGGTGGATGAAAACTCAACTTCATTAGTGGTTTGCTCTGACATAACCACTTTGGATTTGATAGTGGAACACCTGCTTGTAACTACAGAGAGTGTCCAAAAACATTCCACACCAGGGAAAAACAAGTTTGAGTTTAGATTGATTAGCAGTCAGTGAGCTGTTGTGAGCATGAATCGACAAAGGCCTGGTAAAGACGTTGAAAACTTAATGTTGTGAAAGCATGACGGAAAACAACTTTTAGCCACAATATAAAGACTGCCCATCTGAATGTCTTGACACCCAACACTGTACTTCCTTGGGTCCTCAGCAGCACACTGCCCAACTATAAAGCAGATCAGATGAACAGTTGTAGAGAAAAGAGCAGACACATACCCAGACAAACAGAAGCTCTTTCCGTCATAGGTGTAGAATGTGCTCATAATTTGGATTTAAGTGTCTCACAGTGTTTTTACTCTGACACTCTCATTTTGTTGCCCTCACACCCTCCTCACTGCTACCTGTCTTTTCCCAGACAACAATACAAGCTACCAGAGTCATGTCCTCCCACTCTTCAGAGTGTCCAACGCACTTGATGAGTCCTGACAGAGCAGACAGGGTGTAGAGGCCACTGTTTTAACAGCCATTACCGGGATAGGTGCTGACAGCTAGGGTGTCTGTGCATCCTCCCACTTTCTCTCACTCCGTCTCAGTCGCCTAAGTGTGTGTGTGTGTGTGTTGGGGGGGCATCACTCCAATTAGGACACAGTGAAGGAGTGGCATTTTAACAAGGACCGCGATGAAAACGCTTGAAATTTGTCGCGTCGTTTGAGGGATATGTTTTCATGTCAGACTCAGACCGACGGCTACGTAGGGAGGCAAACATCTTATTTTCACTTTATGTATGTCTGATTGTGTTTGTTTCTCTCCGCTAAGGCAGACGGGGCTAAGCTCACACGGAGGCGAAAACATTTCAAAACTCAATTCATGAAAGCAAAAAAACAGCACCTCAAACTGACAAGAGGAACAATTATACTAAAAGAGAGGCGGAGGTAAAAGAAGTGTTGAGCATTGTTGTTGGGATTTCTGTTGTGACACTCGGGCGACTCAATGAGCAACACTGAATGCTAATGTGATACTGTCATCTCAGGAATACTTCACAAAGATCAGCTGCAGGATTTCTCAAGATTTGAGTCATCTAAACATCCCCGTATTTCAAAAAAAAACAATAAATAAATGCTTTGTCAGTTAGGTGGGCGTTGCTTAGCATGATCTTCAATCCAACTTATCGCTTTGTTTTAATTAAATGTGGCGTGTTTGCCTCCGCAGCTGCTTTGTTTCGTGGCGATAAAGCTACAAAATGCCGCCGCAGCGCCTGTCATCGTGAAAAACAATCAGCAGTTCAAGATAAAGGCCAAATCCACAGTAATTACTGCACCTTAAACATGAGGGTTTATATTCCTATCTTTCTCCTTTTGTTTTAATTTGGGGTGCAGCCAGATTGAAGGCATAACAGACGGCTGTAATTATGAGAAGATTGCGGAACGGGATTATTGGTTAATGCCTCACACGTAGCCGAGCTGTCATTCCCGGTACGAGGGGAATTCTTTTCAGTTCAGCAGATAGTTAAAAACACAAAGGCAATGCGAGGTTACGGCATGCATCTCTGTGCATACGTCTCGTTGCATTACCAGTGAGGACTTTGTTTATTGTGCCATCTACGCTGCATTAAAAATGGCATGAGACATGGATTTACAGGTAAATGAGATTACTGTGCAGAGACCAAGCATGGCAGAAACTGAATATCTCTCTCCCCAGTGGGCTTGATGTTCCCTGTGGTTAAAGAGCCCTGTCTTGTCGGATCTGCCCATGTCACAGACAGAACAAGACTAACAAATTCTTTCCTGTGTTTTGTTTTCAGCCTGAAGCAACACCAGCAGTAAGCCACCGAGACAGGCCACTCTGGAAGGAAGAAGAAGAGATGAAGACAAGAGATTATCGGAATAAACAACTTTTTTTTTTAAATAAAGGAGGGGACTTTCATCAGAAGCCGAAGAAGAGTACGAGAAAGTAGTGCAAAGTAACTTCAGTATGTGTGTCTGTGTGTTTGTGTGTGTGTCTGCGCACACGTCTGCAGTAAGCGTGTGTGGGTCATTGTGAGTGTGTTAATTTCTATCTTTAATCTAAAAAAAATATATATATATCTTTGAGATTTATTCAGCACCTTGTGTTTGACGAGTACAGCCATCAGAGGACCTGTGGCTGCGTATTGCCATTTAACTCTTGTGTGAACCACAATCCTAAAACTGAACTGATGTCAGTGCGTTGACCAGAGTGATAATAACCATTACAATGATCGTCATAGAGCAGCAGTACTAATAACTCTGTAACTAACAGTCCCCCAAGTGCTCTGACAGTGATGCGAGTCGAGTTTCCTGTTTCTACGTGCATTCGGTATGCAGTGATGCTGATGGTGGCACAAGCCTGGCTCACTTTCAGACCACTTGAGACCTACTCAGGCCCAGACTTTGAAATCCAAGGACGAGAAAACTCCCAATGACCTCAGCCATTACAGATTGCATGAGTTTCCACAACTTCAAAAAGATGCTTTTTGGTTTGAATCTACTGTCGTCTATCTGTGTGTCGGATTGGTCTATTTTCAAATGGTGGATGTATCATTTACAAAAAAAACCCATCTTCGTATTTTCATACAATCAAAACCTGGAGATAAAAGAACGAGAAAAGCAGCAAAGAGACTTTAAAATTCCACTTTTCAAGAGGGTCTGTGTGAATCATCTACTGTTGAAAACATTCCCACAGCACTAAATACTGATGTCAGATGCTGTCCGGAGGTGACAAAAATTCTCTCTGAGAAGGGCAACATGTAGATATATTTTTTTTATTTTTCTGTTGCTATGGCCAGAGGGGAAAACAAAAAAAGAAAAAAAAACAACTTCACTCCCAATCCATGTAGCAGCCAATGTACAAAACAACTGGGATGTAATTCAATGCATGCAAAATGTAAAACGTTGCATTCACTTGCCTTTTTGAAACCTATTTGTTGCGCGTTTTGGCAATAGAGCTGCTTTCTAGTGATAGCTTCGTAATGCATTACTGGACATGCTTGCAACTGACCAAAGAGGTCACCTTTTAGTGCTGAACTGGCTTCCTCTCAACATCTTATTTTTTCATCAAAGAATTGAAGAAAAAAAAAAACCTTTTGACCTTTTGATACCTAGATATTAGAATAATCACCGCTGTATAACAACCTCATCTGTAGTGTCTTCAGAGTGTCTGTGAAGTGCGTTTCAACAAGAGTTTGTAGCACCATAAGATGAGCAAAGAGAAGACATGCTCCACTTTTCTTGTGCTGGCACTGAGATTGGCCCAGAGCAGCATTTCTCTTTAAGATGAAAAACACAGCACTCAATGCTAAGCTATTCCTCTGTTCGTTCTTGTTGGTTCGAGTTCTGTTTTTTTTTTTTCCTCTGTAAACACATTAAAAAAAAAATGTGTTTTTATTTTCTGCTTTGTTCATTTCATGGTGGAGAGAGTGAACTACACATGACCTGATTAGAAACTGTTTTCCTTCTCCAGACCTGTGGATGGTTTTTATGCAATCACGCTGTAATATTAACAACCATACAATGTGGGTTTGAAGTGAAATAGTTGAACAAAGCAAAAAAAAGAAGAAAAATTGGTTTGTGTAAATAAGCAGTAGCTGCAGGTGAAGTTAGTGTTTTTAGCGGTGCAAGAGTTTTGTATTCATAGTGTCTATCTGCACTGAGCCACAGGTGATAAGGTTTCTTATGAATATTATTGAAAAATACAAAAAAGGGCCGGCACTGGAAGGGGAATAAACTGTCTTTTTGGTGGGTCGTGTTTTGAATGGATGGTGTAAAAATAATTCTGAACCAAGGAGTTGGTGATGATGGACCAAAATCCAAATCTGAACATGGAGTGATTTCACTGAGAGGGATTTTGATAACGTGAAGAAAACTACGAGGACAGTTTCATCAGAGCAACATCGGAAATGAGAGTGGATTGATAACTCTGCCAACACGATGATGCGGGACTTCAAACCGTTGGAATTTTTTTTTTGTTTTGTTCTTTTTCTAACGCAACTAAACGAAAACCAGAAAAACAAGAAGTCGTTCGGTGTTTTCAATGTGCATCATGACTGTTCAGACGACTATTTACACTGACTCCTTTCTCTCCAGCACTGGTGTGTTCACAATAGGAACCGTGTGTCCGTGTGTCGATATCACAGTCTGTGCAGAGGATGACTGCTCCGTGAGTCACGTATTTTAGCAGATGTTACATAATATATGACAGAGATGTATCTATGGGTAGGAATTGTGTGATATGATGCTTGCGGGCGGGTGTATCTGTATGTGAAGCTGTCAACCGCACCGGCAGCGGGAGACTCGTTGCGAGCTGTGTACCGTGAGCACATTTGTAAACACACCTGATGATGAATATAATGACAACTATATCTATTTTCTCTTGCAAAAAAAATTCCAGCCCTGTGTGTGTTTTTTCTTTCATCGCTGTTTGTTTGCGCCACCGTGTAGATGTGTGAAATTTGCATCTTTCTGGCAGCTTTCATCTGTTACCACGCATGCAGAACCTCAAGCTTCGTAGCATCACCTAAAATATTTAGCTTATTAATTAATCTCCTGCATCGTTTTATTTATTTATTTACTTTTTCTTGCTTGTCATTCCCTTTCACACAACCTTGTTTTTTCCGTATCAGAACTGCGAGATTTAGAATAGTTTAAAAGGCCACAAGATATGAAACTGAAATCAGGTTGGGGAGCAGGGGAACATTTTAGTAATTTGTATATGCAAATGAAGCTTTCTGGAGCTTTTTTTGAGATTAGAATACAAGGAGAAATCAATACCTTCTTTTGATAAATACCGTTTTTTTTTATTTGATCATTTGCTAATTTATCCCTGTTTAGATTTATTTCTTAATGAGAAATAAAGACATAGGCCAATCCTGGTAACAACAGAAGCTTTAAGCAAGTGTTCTGCAAGAGAGTTGCTGCTCTGCTCTCACTGGCTTTTAATCAAACTTGACTCATGGCAAAATCATTCCCACATAGTTCACTTTAGCCAAAGCAAATAAAACACTAAAGACTCCGAACATTAGATGCTTAACAATGTTGCTTTTACAATTCTAATGTTCCCCACAAAGATAAAAGCTTCATGTTTAGATAGCCACGTTCACGAAGGGTAGAGAGAGTCCTCAAGTCACATCATAAAAGGCATCAGCTGACAAGATCAGAGGTCAGATCGGCCCATAGGAAAGTCACAGAAATGGACAATCTGATAACGCTAGCCTGGATTAGAAAGAGGAACAATTTCATATATAGCAGAGACAGATGAACAGCGCTATCCGTTTTACCATTGAACAGCTAGACCACATACTGCAGCTATCTATAATTTAATTCTTTCCAGTCAAAAAGAACATTTTCAAAAACCACAATTTCATTTATTCTAGGCCAATTGACATCACCTTTACCATTCATGTGTTATGGGTTTCTCTTTAGAGACATCTACAATTCACTTCCACATGTATAAATTGTGGATATCTGCAGCTGAATTATGATAAGCTAAAATTAAAGTTTCAGATATCAAAATCAAGATATCTTTAATTCCCCTCAGTACCAAATATCCACAGTGTCCTTTTTAGATATCTTCAATTAAGTTCCAACTCGTCAGACTGATTTTCTTAAACTGAAATTCTGCCTCGTCAAAATGTCATCACAGATATCTTAAATTTGAGTTGTGATTATGTAGAATGATACTGCAGATATCTGTAGTTAAATCAGAGGATACAGCAAATGGAAGTCAGAGGTGTCTTGCTTTTCAAACCTATAACCACATATAACAAGCTGTTTTAGCACCCTGTCAGGGCAGCCGTCTAAGTAATTGTGACCACAGGTTTTGTATGAATGAAGCAGTCTCGCTCCATGAACTTCTGGCTCTTCTTCTTTCACAGCATTTTCTAATGATTTTACCCACCACAGGAACTGCTATTACTTCTGCTAACAGCATTCAAATGCTTCACTGGATCAATATCCAACGGGAAGCCTCACATTAGCAGCGTCATGCACAGCAATTTGGACGAGTCGTAATGACACTTGATAAATCTCGCAGCTATTATTGTGATTCGTCAAAGCTGAATTACAGATATCTACAACTGTAGCTTTAACCGGTCCGAATGACTTTACAGATATCTGCAACAAAAAATCAAACTAGTTCCAGTGTAATTACGGCTAATCAAAAAGACATTGTTGATATCTGTAATATTAATTCTGATATTCAAAATCAACTATTAAATGTTAAAACAGCCTCCCATAAGCCACAGTCATTGTCTCTTCATCCACTCAGCATCCAGCCTCATTTTTTAAAAACTCTTCAGCTCTACACCATTTACATGATTGATTTGGCTCAAAGTTATTTTACATATATGTGTATTCTGGCTTAGATAAATTATCATATAGCTCCCCAGCCAAAGGTCCTGTATAGTTTTATACACAGAAATTGAGACATCAAGGGGTGTTGCTTGTTTGGAATTAGACAAATTCATAATTAGTTACATTACAAATCTTCCGTCTTGCTTCATTCTGCAAAATCTGACAGAGAAATAAAAGTTTTTTTTTAAACGGTTAATATTAACATAAAAAATTTAGAAAAAATGGCAAATTATTTTTTAAATATGTAATGATATATGACTTAGTGCAAGTTAAGAAGATGACAATGAAAGGTTGTACAAGTCAGTGCTATCTGGAGGAGAAATGTATCCACAGCTTCACTGTTTCTCAATTACTGTAGACATGAGCGGTACAGACCAGCAGGTAGTAACATATCTGCAGCAGGCTGAACTCAGCTGATTATATCGACCATGCGAAAGTATCATTCATGATTTAATGTACAGGGAATCACAAACATCTGCCGTTTCTTTGTGGCTGCTACTGCAGGCTTAGATTCCAGTCCACCATCTCCACCCTGCAGGTTCACATATCATACAGACTTAGCAGGAGATTTCCTTGTTCCTGTCAAAACACTGGAGTGTCTTATACACAGAAACAAACCTCATTATACATGTATACTGTAGACTTTCACCATGGCAACGACTCATCATTAATGGAAAAGTAGGAAGCTTGTGAAAAGTGACAAGCCTCGGAGGTGTGATCTGATTTTTTTGTTGTTGTTGTTGTTGTTCTATGAATGGTGGGTGTGACTGGTGTAGGGGGAAAAAAGAGCTGATAAAAATGTTGAAAGATTTTATGTTTTCAATAAAAGAAGAAAACAGTTTGTTCAGGCCGCACAATTACCTTCGAAGCTCATTGCTGTTTCTCCCAGATGTCTATATCCACTTCCTTTCTAATTCTTTTTTAAATTAAAAAAAACATAATCACTCTTTCAAAAAGAGCGTAGTTAGACCGAGCTGCAAGAAAGCTTCACAATGGATCAAAATATTTATCATCTGTCTGGTAATTTCCTTGAATGGAAACCAAACTTGTTACACACAAAGAAGAGTACAGTAATTACATGGAAAGAAAGAAAAGAAAAAAAAACAAGTGCAAGAGCCAGAGCAGCAGGAGGGCGAGGGAATCAGTGCAAACAGGAGATGCTGTGTGCTCCTAATGGCTCATTTTAGTCAACAGGAGATGAGCTAAATAAAACATTAAAAACTGGTATTATGTCATTTCCACTGCACCACCCAACCCTCGTGCACCATAAGTCAGTGGGTGTGAGAATACTAGGCCAACGCTCCACTTAGACCACAGTAGGGCACGCTATCTTGGCTCATCCATATTCATGACCCTATCGCGGTAACCCCGTGTTCTGCTGGGATGTGCTCTTGAAAAGGTAATCTCTTTACCGTCGGTGCGGTTTACAGCTCCGTTCCTCTAACTTCATTTCGTACGTTCGCGTGTCTCCGCCTCGCTGCGGAGTTTACACCGAATTAGCTGCGGTAATTGAATGCGTAATCATCTTAAAACACATCAAGGGCTATGAGTGAGTCGCAGCGACGGTACACCCGGAGAACAAGAAGATTGGATGTTACAGTTTCCTCTGCGTGACCCCGTTCAGCTGCATCATAATGAGAAGTGCTTGAAAAAGTGAAGATGGAGATACGGCTTCGGCTGACATTTTAAAGGGCAGCTGCGGCACAGAGGTCGCACACAAGCAAAATCTTTCACAGAGGAGACGGAGTGATGATTTCATTACTGTACAGTACCATCTCTTTATGAGTGTGCTGCAATTGTAAACACTGAGTCACCTCTTCCCACAACTTCCAAATGAACAAACAAGAATGCTTTTAGGGGAGAGGCAACACCGGCTGCTAAAATGTCTCATCTTCTTTTTGATTCACTGCTGCTTTAATTTACTAAAGTAATAACAAAAACCTGCCTGATGGAAAAGGTTACACTGATGGTGGGTGGAAGAGAGTGATATTAATTTTTAAATCCTCCCAGAAGAATCAGAAGAGAATTTTTCTTTGTTTCGTTGCAGAAATGCATCAGTAGAGCATCAGATATCTAACCTGCATATTTCTGTGCACTGTTCCACAAAAATCTTCGACAGACTGAAAACTTTCTCTCACCTCACTGTCTGCGTGCTCCTATGTAGCTGTCAGATGTGGTGATGTGACCCCAAACACCCAATAGCAACAGATTTCCACTCCGCCGCTCTGCTCCATGCAGCAGGCTGTTCATTGTTAGAGCCTGTCAGAGCTTCCCTGTCAAAAATCATTGCTGCCATCGCAAAATTGACCCCGCAGCCCCTGCTGGCATCTGAGACAGTGGATCACAGGCTGGAGGGTAACACGAGCAGCCGGACACATATGCAGCATGCAGCACGTAAGCATCTGCATCAACTCCAAAGCACTAATGAGGTTGGGATAATTATTGAAGATAAAGTTGGGAAATTATTTTTGAAGTAATCAAACACATCTGGAGAAATGCCACATCTGTCCAGTTGTTCTTAAAGGGCTCCAGGTTGGCCTTAGACCTGTTACACATTAACTGGCCTTTAAAGGTCCAGGGAGCTGGACCAGGTGATAAATCATACTTGTACAGAGAGAATAAAATGTACAGTTCTGGATCAGTCACAGGTTAAACCCTCGATAATCTGCATATTTAGTGCTTTTATTGGGTTAGGCAAATATTCTGATCCCATACCATCAACTGAATATCAAAATTCTTGATAGCTGGTTCCAATCATTTCCAAGTTGTACTTTATCATCATTAGCACAAACCAGGATATCAGGGTGCGCAAGGCGATGGTTTGGAAAGCGTTGAACGGTATGAGTATGGTGTGGAGATCAAGCCTTTCGAGAGAGCTCAAGATCAGATTCTTCCGGGCGACAGTCGAGCCCATTCTCCTGTACGGTAGCGAATGTTGGTTCCTCAATACATCGCTGGAGAAGTCTCTTGATGGTACATATACCAGGATGCTCCAGGCTGTTCAAGACATCAGCTGGTGGGACCATGTTTCTAACATCACACTCTGTGGTGACCTGCCACGCATCACAGATCGTATCGCCTGGAGGAGACTTGGCATTGCCGGCCTCTGCTACCACCATAGGGAGCTTCCTGTCAGCCAGCTCTTTCTTTGGGAGTCATCCCACGGCTGGCGGAAGCCAGGAAGACCTGCCACCACCTTCCTGGACACCCTAAAGGGGGATACTAGTGCAACCACCTCAGCCAAGCTCTCCACATGCATGACCAACAGGATGGATTGGAACCAAAGATGTGAAGCTCGACTGAGGTCGCCATGATGATGATGATGCTAATGATGATGATGATGATGATGCTGATGATGATACTTGATCATTACTGTGGATGCTGTGTTCAAGCAATATTTAGCACAACATTCACTTTTACGTGCGAGTGAAGTGGTGCAGCAATGCTAAGTTGTAAACTTGTAACTGCTAGTGCTAAGCAAAGGTAAAGAAACTGGTACATATCCACCACTGTTGTTGTTTCAGGCACATGAGTATCACTCAAGGCAACAATGACGACTTAATGTGTGACATCATTTTTTCCCACAGAATGGTCTCACACCTTATGAATGCCAACCTCCTGGGTGAAAAGATGGATAGTTGCTGCAACTCACACCACCTCTCCAACCTCCTAATGTTGACTTTGTGGCTGTTTTCATGTGTAAAATGAAATAAATTCAAGTCACATAACATCAAACTTGCTGCCCTAAGTAAAGGAGTTTAAGTATCTGGGGATCTTGTTCACGAGTGATGGGGAAATGGAGCATGAGATGGACAGACGGCTTGATGCAACCATTATACTGGAGCCTTGTGGTGAAGAGGGAGCTGAGGCAGGAGGCGAAGCTCTCGATTTACCAGTCAATCATTTCCAACCTTCACCTGTGGTCGTGATCTCTGGGTAGTGACCAAATAAATGAGGTTGCTAATACAAGCGTTGAAATGAGTTTTTCCTCCTCAGGGTGGCTGGGCTCAGTTTTAGAGATAGAATGAGGAGCTCAGACTTCCAGAGGGAGGTTGAAGTAGAGTTGCTGCTGCTTCACATAAAACGAAGCCGGCCGAGATGGTTTGGTCATCTGATTAGGGTGGAAAGCGGGAGGAGACTTCTGGTTAGACCCAGAAATTGTTGGAAGGATTACATGTCTCATCTGACTGGGGAACGCCTTGGGATCCCCTGGGAGGAACTGGAAAACGTTTTCTGGGGACAGGGACGTCTGGAATGAGCTGCTTCATCCTCTGCCTCCACGAACCTGACCCCAGATAAACAGAGGAGGCACCCAACATCTACACAGGCTTATAGAAAAGCATTACGCTAACTGTGAACCACTGTAGTTTTTATACATTCTGGTGTGACTGCATCGTTATTGCATTTTAAAAATACTATCTCTTCCCCCCCAAACTAAAACCTTCAAAACGGTTGAGACTAATAGTACCAAAAATCCTCAAAGAAAAATGAGACTCAGCAGAGGAACAAACCGTTTGAATGACCCACAGCAATTTTACAGTCCAGCTGTGTTCAAGGTCACACTGAACATCAAAGCTCAGTAAAATAGCAATATTAATGTCAGATACCGTTTACAATAACACCTCTGTTGTAAATTTGTGTCCCATCTGCTTGCGTGACCAACAGTTTGATAAAAATGAAATTAAATTGGGGATAACCCTGACAGATTGCTCCAATATATTTAACCTTGTTTTAAGCTAAAACAACACGGCTGTGGCTCCAGTCAAGCAGAGACATTGTTTTGGCTTCTGTTGTAATCCAAATCTGTCTCTTGCTGTTTTTCAAATGAGGAGGCTTCACCAAGTGCCAAACTCTCCTTCAGTAAAAGCTTTTTGCTGTTCTCGCTCTACAGCTGGCCAGAGAAGCATTAATTAAAACTCTGATCTGACACATCCATGCTTCAGTCCATAACTGCACCAGTGTACACTTAGGGGATTGTATTTGTGTGTGTGCATCAGCTTTCCAAGCAGATGCACATCTGACCACATAGAGGTGTTCTTTTTCTCCATATCCATGCATATATGTAAATATAAAAATGTATGCATTTGTGTGACAGATTTATGTGAGTGTTTTGGCAAATGGCATATGCAGGGTGCCTGCACACTGAAAAACTCATTACAAGATACACACTCCATCTAAAATCTATTTCACTACCAGGGAGACTTTTATGACAAATCAATCTTGTTCATTTAAAGACAAAATTATTCATTTTTCAATAACACAGGACCTCTTCGCAAACTACAGACAAGTTGACATCCAGTTCGCAAACAAAATACTGTAATTTACCGCCTACCAAAACCAATTTACCTGATGCACTTGGTTCTGTGCTACAGTTTGCTACATTAAAATCAAAGGTACAGAGTGTAGGGATGTTACAGGGATGCCCCACAATACCTACACTAGTCCAAACTAGGCTATGAAGAAACTGGGCCAGTGAGGCAGCATTTGGCCTAATACTGTATGTATCTGGGCCTCGGCTCAGGAGGAGGACAGACAGTGCAATAAGTCTGTCTGTCAGCTGACGGCTACATCTGATGGTTCTCCCCTTGTGACTGCTGTCATCTCAACATCCAGCTCCCAGACTGCAGCGCGCACCCCAAACCAGGCATCTAAATCAGTAACCAGACATACACACACACATACATGCACAGGCAGGCTGTCTGCTGCTGAAACTAGGTTGTCAGAGCTAACAGGCAGCCAGTCAGCCGCTTTGTTGCATTGTCAACCAACCATTCAGTCATGTCCATGTTGGTATAAATGAAGAATCAATCATCAGTAACATGGCTTAAAGTCACCTAGGAGGTGTGTCAGATAGGTTCCAGGACTGGTGTCACGAAAGATAGATTTCAAACCCACACTACGAGTTTTCCCCTTCAGACAATCGACCAGCACATCTACAAAGAGATCCTGTGGCTTCACTCAGTGCACGAGAAGAGGTGAGAGTTGTGGCAGGACAAGTCGTGGCTGCTTCACCATGACAACACGCCTGCTCACAATGCCCTGAGCATCCAACAGTTCCTGGCTGAGAAGAACGTTGCAGTGCTGGAGCAACCTCCCTACTCACCTCACCTGGCTCTGTGGGATTTTTTCCTCTTACTTATGCTCAAGGGGGTCATCAAGGGGACCCGTTTTGAAGACGTGGATGACATCAAGATGGCTGTGACGATGGAGCTACGGAAGTTTCTAGAAGAATCCTTCCAGGAGTGCACAGTGGCATGGCAGAGAAGGCTGGGAAAGTGTGTTAGACTCCAGGGGGATTAGTTCGAAGAGGAAAACTTGTAGTTTGGATTTGAAATATATCTTTTGTGACACCAGTCCTGAAACTTTTCTGACACACGTCGTATGTTTGGTGGCATTTTTACTTTGACTGACAGGTGCTTGTTTACTCGTTGCTCTTCAGCTCCATTTAGTTTACATGCCCTTGACTCAACTTTGCTGGTATTCTTCTTCTCTCTAACAAGATGGCAGCTTGCTGTGTATACAATCCAGAGTATACTACGCAGTAGATACAAAAAAAAAACTGTTTGCATAATGCCATTTGTTTAGCAGGCAGTAATTAGCGCATCTTACCAATTTATGCATCTTAAACAATCAATAGATGCCAGTCAAATGTGCTGTGAATCAGCCCTTAGGAAAAAGCTGATGCTTTTGTGAATACATGATGTTTGAGTCTCTAATCTGTCTGGAGCTGTCTTCCACACTATGGGCAATTTGTCTTAATCTTCGGGCTGTAAGCAGCTGCTCCATTTTCAGTCTTAATTGCATCATGGGCGTACAGTGTCAATCAACACTATACATTCAGGAGTCGCTCACAACTGAATATGCTGACGCCTTTTTAGGACGTAATTTTGTCAATTTTCAAGTCTTAATACATTAAATACAACAAGACCAGCTACAATTAGGTTGTATTGTGAGATTGGGACACGGCCAAAACTTTAAACCATATGGACAATGTCACAGACCCTACATGTTTTTTAAGGCTTGCCAATAATTGTTTCAATTTATACACATCCACCTAATGGGCTTAATTAGAAAGACATCAATGCACATCTGTCTGGGTGTGGCGACGCTGCAGCAAATCGTGTAAAATGTCAGAAGAATTCAACAAAAACTGATCCTTGAGCAAAAAACACCTCGAAATCCCCATTTTCAATTAAGAGTTTCAGCTGAGCAGAAAATTACCTTACAATCCTGAACACAGATCAAATAAAAGGTGTGCACAGACACAGAACAGGGAACCGGCTTTTCTAATGTATCAGCATTATGTGAGAAAGAGAAACGTTGGTCGGACAGGCACAAAAAGACCTCGCTGTATAAAAATTAGATGTAAGATTCATTTTTTTCAAAAGCCTCCAAGTCTAACAAATACAGTGCAGTCAGGAAGTAGTAGGACAGTGACACATTTTCCACTGTTTTGCTTTTTGGACGCCAGCACATTACTTTTGATTTTAAGGAATTACTTTGAGGTAAAAGCGCTGACTGCAACAGTGTTTGAGGGTCCTGACATAATTTCTGGATGAACAGTATGAATCACTTTAAACAGCATTATTCAGCCATTTTCTGTTAATTTAAAATTTAATACACAGTCACAGATCAATGACTGTAAACATACAACCTAAGCAACCCATGAGGTTAGTGTGAAATAGTTATTCCACACCGATCAGTGGCATGATGTTAAACCAAGCGTGTTCCACGTTGTTGAAGAGCAGAGTGGATAGAAAGACCTTGAAAAAGCAAAAAGTAAACATGACTACAGGCCTGGCAGAGGAAGACTAAAAGTATGCTGATGTTTATTCAGTGCAGACTCAATCCTTAAGAATTTGCAAACAAAATCGTAATAAGCTTTTTTAATTAAATCTGTGAGATGCATTGATGTTTTGAAAAAGAAGGCGTTAATTAAAAATTCTAGATTCTACACCTCCGACTGAGTTCATATGAAGTGAAGGTAAGCACCCTTAACGCTGAAATCTGCACTTCACATCAAAAGTGCTGGAATAAAGAGGCAACACACAAAAAAAATGTTAAAAAATGTTCGACCGTGACTGCAGAATCAGTGAAAAGGCAACTTCCTACATTTTCTCATTGCAACTATTGAAGAATTTTAAAAATCAGTGCAGCAGATTTAATAGCAACGATGCTATCTTAACTTGTTTATCTTTATTCTATCATAAAACAACATGTAAATAGAGCTATATTGGTCATTTGGCTGCATTACACCAGCACACGTGTTGAAAGGGAGAGCAGCTTGGGGACCTGAAAGGAGGTCTGAAGGAGGCTCCCTCTGTCCTCAAGTCTTGTTGTGTCTCTTTCTTTCACTAGTTATAGCACAAAAAAAAACTTGGTCTGCTGTATATGTGTTAGGACAGTCAGCAACAAATGAAATGCATAATTAAAAAATTATTTCAAGTTAACTGTCAAGTGAATTTCAAGCTTCAGGAAGCAAAGCCAGAGTGGGAAAGAAATAGATTTGATGTGCGAAGACAGCGGACACACGAGCGCGGACACACGAGCGCACACAACGTGACGCAACCGATGCTATAAACACTTATGCGCGGAGCAAAGCTTTAGTGAGCACGGCATGTGGAGAATGGACATATGGGACTGCAGGACTGGAAGATGGAAAATGGATCATAAAACAGGTTGCAGCAAAATAAGGAGCAGAGTACTGATGAACAGTCATCGTTCCTTCATATCAGTAAAGAAATCTTGTTCGGCTCACACTGAACTCATTCTCTGGAGCATGCCATAATGTCCACAACACATTTATTACAATAAATCCTTACAGTGACTCACTGAGGCTCTCAACTGTACAGCTCATGTATTTAAGGCCTTAAAAGTTGCATGAAATGAATAATTAAACAGTGAAATGGATGAACCTTCCTCGTCCTCTAACTGCGTACAACACTTCTCCTCTTGAAAGTAGAATATCTACGGGTCTCGGAGTTAATCAGACAGTGTTGTATAAGTGAACCGGATGAGATGGAGTATAATACAAAGCCATTAGAACACTAAAACACACTTAGCCTTCATTACAGAAGGAAATAAGTGGGACTCATCTTTTGTGCTGGTGAATGTTAAAAGCCGAGGAGATAACTGGGCCGAGCTCCTCGCGAGGAGCAATAAATAATCTTTTAGGTCACAAACCAGAGGGCGGCTGTCATCACAATCACTGCGGGATGAGAAACACTGCGAGGGTTTGAAGAGGCTGCTAATATACAGTATCTCCGATCCCTGGGGAGGATGATGTCATTCGTCCTAAAATCTGCGGCTGTTTTGACATCTGTGCGAAGGCAGTTGACAGTTTGCACATGTGAGTCACACGCATCTCTTCTTCACAGCAAACTCAAACAACGGCGTCGGTTCTGTTCGGGGAGGAATCTAAATGAAAGTTGACATTATTAATTAAAACTGTCTTGAAAAGTTTGCACCATGTTTTTTCATCACTTTCAAAACAATGACAACTGTGATATGAATGAAGATTTGGAGAATGACAAGCGTTTTTCATGCTCTGGCTGCTTTCATCAGAGAACGCACGCACACGCTCACTTCATGACAGGTGCCACTTTTCTGAGTAAAAAGAGCCTCTAGATTTAGAGAAGACTAAATCTGAACAGGTCATCTTACAGGAATTGCGGTTACCTCACCGCACAAAGCTGTACCAAGGTCAGCGTGACCTCAGCTGCAGTAACATCGCAGCTGAACTGAATCACAACTGAGCCTGATTTTTAAATTCTCCTGTAAGACAACAGAGTAATAATGTGATTTTTACTCACATTTGTACCACAACAATGGTGAAACAGCTCATCAAGGACAGCATGTTAATGTGATTACATCCTCCTTCCAGCACATAAAGGACTAATTGCAAGCATCTTTTGCCAATCACGCCTTTCATTTAAAGATAACTGTTTGCCAACAAGCTGTAAACAGACGCATTCGTCTGAGAATGAAATGAGAGGCTCGTTACCCCGACTTTGCAAATGCAGCTCCCTCTAAAAAAAAAAAAAAAAAAATCTGCATTCAACAACTTTATCACAAACACAGCCTCCAATCAACCTCTCAGTAGCAACTCGCTTAAGATTCTGATCACACATCTGTGGGAAATTGCATCACAACTGCATAAGTGACAGGCGACAGAGCGGCACCGGAAACACATCGATGGCAGACGGGATGGACGGCAGAGGAAGTGTTGGTGATTGGGCCGGTTAGCCCGCGGGTATAAATAGCAGAGGATGCATGAGCAGGGAGAGGAAAGCGTGTTTTCGCATTTCGGCTTCGGCCACACACAGGTTTTCTATTAGATGACAGATGACACGCTTCACACCCTGCACACTGCAGATATCACTCAGCATAGCCCTTACCTCCTCCCTCCCTCCCTCCCCCTCTCCCTCACCTCTCCATCTGGCGACTGCCTCCTCCCAGCTTTACCCTCTCCACCATCCACCCCCCCCAAACACACACACACACACACACACACATATCCATACATACATTGTCTATTTCTCCGTCAGCATGTCTTCCTTTCCAGCACTGAAGCTCCAGCCAGGTATGTTAATGAAGTTAATCGGATTGTCGCCCAAGGAGAGGCAGCACAACTTCTCCACAAAGTTTATTTTTTACCTTTAATTCAGTCAGCTGTGATTCTTCCTGCATTGTGTGTACGGACGGGCCCAGCGTGCGTGAATGTTTGTGTCTTCGCTTTTGGACGCATTTTCCTTCCTGAGCCACATTACCAGCAATTTGGCAGAATTTAGCTCTAATCATATTAGCCGCTCTCCCCCTCCTCCTCTGCCGCGAGCATAAATGTGGGACAGAATTAGCAGCAAAGTTTCCCTTCCTGGATTTTATCTCGCGGACTCGATCAACTCTCAGCTCAAGTGTTGACAAAGACCATTCGTAAAGGTTGCATAAGTGCTGACAAAGAAACTGAGTCTGACGCTGTAGTTTAACGCCACAGAGTCGCCACGTGAGAAATCTCAGATGTGATGACATGAGCCAGGTGTCGGAGGATTGTTTGAGATAGGAGCATTAGCTCCACCATGTCGGCATGTATTGCCAAGAGAGGACCTCCCCCCTCCCGGCAAGAGGATCATGTGGCCCAGAAAAATCAAAGTCACCAATACGTCCACACGGCATACCATTGTCTCACCATGGTCCTTCACCCTGGGGCCTCGGTGCCCACTGCGTGAGCATGTGTGGATATGACCGAGGTGGTTCACTATGTGCCACAGATTTTATAAGCAATAGTAGGTCTCTCCATATTTATTCTCCCCTGACAGTGACCTTGCTGCGCTGTCTCCACACTGTCTCCTCCTAAGTCTGAATGCCAGCGCTGTCAATCAAACAACAACCTCGCCGCCCGCCCCCCCTAGGCACTACCTTAGGGACTCTTCTAATGAGGTGCGTGTTGGCATTATGGGACAAAAGGCAGCCTGTAAGACTGTTTCACACAAGGGCAGCCATTGCAGTGTATGTGGGGAGAAAATAGAGACTGATAGCAACTGTATTCCAGCTGTTCAGCAGATAAGCAATCCGATTTTTTTTTTTTCTTTCTATGGCGGTGCAATACAATAATGCAAGGCGTGGGTATGATTTGAGTTTTTTAATACAATACCTAAGCTTCAAGACCATGTTTCCGAGTTAATAATGTTTTCAATCAATACTTTATTTTGTGAAATATAAATGTTTGTTCTGCAAAGCCTTCTCAAAATGAAAGGCATCTTCAAGTTCTAGTGTCTTAACATAAACACGGCTGAGTTTATACCTGGTAATATTATATTAAATTCACGGCTTGAAGATAAGATGCCAACTCTTGACAACCAACATATTGGCAAAGTCACAGTCACGTTTTTAGACAAGTTCAAATTTCAGCTCTGCGGTGAAGTTACATCTCTCCCTCATCTGTCCATTTTCAACTTTGTTTAATTTGTTGTCACTTTGTCCTCTGTAAGACTCTTTAATTACTGTTGCCAGGGGTTGTTCGGGGAGACTTGGCATGAGTGTGTGTTTGTTGGTCTGCAGCAACAAACAGCGCGACAGTATGCCAGCTGTTTGCATTCCAGGCGTACAGAAGAACAAGGTTCCTGAGAATTAGTGGTCACACTGGTGTTCTCAAACACACACACACACACACACCGAGACAGACAGTCAAAGAGGATTTACTGCTGCAGAGTCAAACCTGGTTTCTGTTTTCCTTTCTTCCTGAACCTTCTACGCATTCAAACATGTGCAGACACACTGCCTCTCACGCATGCTCACACACACATACACAAACACACATACTATAAACTGCATCTTTAGGTGGTCGATCAAACATTTAATTTTCCTCCAGTGCTGACAAAGGCCTCTCACCAGTGAACAGAGACAAGCCGCTTTTATCGACTGGCGTCCAGAGGGCCCCAGCAGCTATTATAGCAGCAATGAGTGACTGGCCCAGTCAATAGACTTTCTATTAGTGGACTGCTCCCTCAGCTCCACGCCAGCACACACAGTGAGCTTGGGAGAGAGAGAAAGGTGGAGAGACTTGGGAGCTGTATGAAGGTCAGGAAGGAGCAGCAAACCCCCCAGAGGGAAATGCGTTGTGTGGGAGCCAGTGTGTGCAAGAGAGAGGACCAGGAGTAAATCAATAAGAGGAATAAATAGGCACTGACACCAAGCTCACATAGCAGAGACATGATGCTAGCAGCTGCTAAATACATGTGCAGCTTCTTGTGTGTAAAAACACACAGATTACTCCGTTAGTGACACATTAGCAAAGGATGAGTTTTATCCACCCGCTCTAGTAACAACTGACCTTAGCTCTTATATATAGTATCCAGTATGTGAATGTGATGGCAAGGCTTCAGTGACCTTGGTCCTGCATGCCTGAGGCAAATTTAGACTGATCTAGATGAGCTGCGAGGTACTCACGCTGCTCCGCTCTAACAGAGGGAGTAATAGCCAAGGCAAACACCCCCATTAATCTCCGAGCATCTCACATAATACCACCTATCATTAATGATGCTACACTGCTTAAACAGACGAAGATTAATCTGACAGCACAGGGGAGAGTAAGTCCAACAGAGAAACGGCAAGGAGTGCCTCAGACTTCCACTTAAGCTGCACGGTATCCCAGCAGTGGATTTTCAGTCCGTGTGGACGTTGCCTCCTGCAAAGTTCAAATGTGAATGAAGGTGTACCTTTACGATGAGTTTCAAAGTTGATTTTAGTCAGCAAACTCATGAGGAACAGATTATGATGAGAGTCAATAATAAGTCCAATTTATAGGTGTGGGCAGCAGCTTTTGTCGTTGCTGATATCTGCAGTATTCCTTTGTAACTTTTATATTAAAAAAAAAAAGTTGGTGAAAGAAAGGATGAAGTCAGCAGGAATAGTTGTGAGTGATGGACATTAATGTATGCTACCACAATATAGCTATATAGACTTGACAGTAAGCTGGCAAGCATCTGATGTGACTATATTAGCTTATGTCACTTCATAGTGGGATGATGCTTTGCTTAAGGGGAAACACAAAAATATATGCATTTAATCAAGCAGCAATGGCTGATTGCTGGTAATGTGTTTTTTTGGCACAGGAACCACACTTAGTCATGTAACCTGTTACACACTATGGCTTTATCAAGCTTATTTTTATTTAAAGCCAGTGAGTCATTCGTTATTTCATCATTTGTGGTTAGTTTCTTCCCCCACTGGGACCTTGAAGGCATCTTGATACATTTGCATGCTAATGTTTAACAATTTGGGGATAACTGAGTCACATAATCTAATAACAATAAATCAAAAACGGGCAACAATTTACACACATCAAGGCCGGCAATCACTCAGTACATTACCTGTGATCTGATTTCAGGTTGTGGCTCTTTAGTTTCATTATTAATGTTTCATCATCAAACAGGCTTTTTATTCATCTCAAGCACAGATGTTACGAACAACAATGATCAAGAGCTAAATTCCCCTCAGAGGCTTCGGTAAGGTGATCATGTTGATAATGACAACTGTCCTCATCCTAAAATTATTTTAAAATTGTATATTGTTTAAATCTTATTGGGAAAAAAAACACTAACAGAATATACAGCAGCTGTTCTTGCATCCATCCATCCATTATCTATACACCGCTTAATCCTCATCAGGGTCATGGGGGGCTGGAGTCTATCCCAGCTGACTTAGGGTGAAGGCAGGGGACACCCTGGACAGGTCACCAGTCTATCACAGGGCTACACTTAGAGACAGACAACCAAGCACACTCAAATTCACACCTACGGACAATTTAGAATCACTAATTAACCTCAACATGTTTTTGGATTGTGGAAGGAAACCAGAGAACCCGGAGAGAACCCACACTGCACGGGGAGAACATGGAGACTCCACGCAGAAAGATCCCAGGTATCCTCACCGGGACGAGAACCGGCGACCTTCTAGCTGCGAGGTGACGGTGCTAACCTGTTTTGTCTTATATTTAAAAGTTTTGTAGTAAAATATTGACTATCGGTTTCTTGAAGGTAAAAAAATAAATAAATAAAACGGTTAGGGTTTACAGCAAATTAGCAAATTTTAGCTCCGTTGTGCTTTTCTGATTAAATGGAAGTAATTTATACAAAATATATATATATTGGCCACACAACTGAAGAAAGCAAGGTATCAGTGTAAAAAAAAAAATGTTCACATCCAAAAAATGCCTTCTGGAACATGCATATCTGAATCAAACATCGTCATCTACAGTCTGAACTGAGACTTACCGGTAAATAAAATAGCTAAACTGAGAATCACAAAGGCAGTAACACATGACTAAAAGTAGCAAAGGCTCATGGTTCATAAAAAAAAAAAAAAAGAAAGAAAGAAAACATCATTTGGAGCACAAAGACGGGCTGAATCATTATGAAACTGCTGTCTCTCTAAGGCCTCTTGATCTTGTGGTGTTCAAGACAGATGACCAAAGTGTGACCAACACTTTCAGTCAGTAGATATGAAATGTCAAGGGGAATGAAGTACAAAGAAACAGACTGCTGCATTTCAGTCCCAATCTGTGCTCCTCCTCCTCCTCCTCCTTTCTTCTGTTGCAGTGCTTCTTTGTATACAAAGCAATGAGCACACAGAGATTTGTCACGAAAAACAATTTGACTAAGAGCCAGTTAATTTTATTTTTTATACTTGGAAACTGCTGCTTACTATGCAGCATATGCAGCGTTCACTGTGGCGCTTGGAAGTGGGAACAACACAACGTCCCTGCTCTTGATGAAATTACAATAAATATGCATTTTCTTTCAGGAGGCATGTATGTTGATTTTACTCTTAATCTGAGAGGGCAGCAGCACGGCTAAGCACGGGTACAAACTAAACACAAGCACAAACTAAACACAAGCAAAATTAGGAAAGACGCAGAGGAGAAAGTTTTCACTTGCATTTGAATATGTTGCGACAGTCACCAAGACCTCAGATGCTCTGTGCTTAGAGCTTCAGATGGGACATACACTAAAAGAATATCTTTCCCCAGACAAACATGCACACATCCATCTACAATCTACTTCATCATTAAACTAAAAGCCCACTGACGTTCATAACATAACTAAATAGTGTGAGCTTTGAATATTTAAGGAAAGAAAGCTATATGGGAAATGAGAACACAGCTGGATATCATGCCAGAGGAGTGACTGCAGGAGGGGAGGGGACGGATGAAAATGACTGAGGAATTCAATTTTGTCTGCAAGGTTGTGTTCATTCATGTCACATTACTCCAACACTGGCTGACATTATGGCAGACAAACACACACACTGCAGCAAGCACACAATCGAAAGCTGATGGCAGGTGCAAACTTATAAGATAAAACAGTGGAAGTAGTGGAAGATATAATCAGAATCAGCTTTAATGGTTGGTTTTATCATTGCTGTCATGCACAGGAACAGCTTAGAATAAGGACAACAGAGCTGAATACACCAGGGCAACGCACTGACAGGAAACTTGTGTTATGTAAAAAAGTATGTAAAAAAGAACTGATCGATGTGAGGGGTGTCCTGTGGTGCCCCTGAGTGCTTTGGCAGAGGATCCTTGCTCCGTCGCATTTCACAGCTGCTTGATCAGATTGGAATTGTTGTGTATTTTCCTCGGAGTGTGAGCTCAGTCCATTAGAGGACAATGAGATAATGAGGTAAATAATGAGGCAAAAAGGTAAGTTACCGCTAGAAGGTAATGACAGGGCTGTGAATCTGAAATGACACCCGAAGGAAAGTGGGGGCCACATTAAGGTATTAAAAGAAGATTGTTTTCAGCTCGTAGTCAGTTCAGTGCTCGTGAGCCAGCCTCCGTTTGTTCTATCTTGTCAAATGTATTGTAAATCTAAGACTTGCACGTAACTCTGCCTATCTCTGAGATTAGGTTATTGTTCTGATACACATTTATACACATATTTAATGAAGATTAAAAGATCTCCAGATGCAGAAAAGAAGTTTTCCACAACAAAATCTATGAAATTTGCGAGGTCAGATAAAACCTTGTGCTCTTGGTCATGTTCCTCGAGGGGTTCTTGTGCAGTTTTTGTAGTGTGGCAGGGAAAGTTGTTCTGTTCACTGCTTCCAGGAGTGCTGTTGTTACGTAGAGGTCTGCTGCAATGTTTAGGTGGGCGGTATGTGTCAAAGTAACATCCACTAAATAGCTTAGCACTTAATCACAGTCTATTAAACTCACCTCCAAGTCACAGCATTACAAGAAGCAAAAGTAATACTAAGCTAACTGAATTTTTCTGTCTTTTTTTTCCCTACATATCCAGAGATATTTCATATCCCTGTTGCCAATGGGTTTGGAGATGTTGCACAAGTGAGTGGGCGATCAACACAAGATGTTGAGGTGAAAGAACATTACCTGTCAATACTGATGTAGGAAGGTCAGGCTGGGAGACCCAAGAGCAGAAACAGGGAGGAAAAGTTGAGTAATTTGTTGATGAATAATGTAAGAGGATTACAGGCAGGCAGACAAGCAGACAGGTGCAGGTTAAGAAACAGATAGTAGTCAGGTAGTGTGTGGAAATAACAGTAAAACATTGGCAAGCAGTGAGACTGAACCAGTAAAAGTAGTGACAGGGCCAATGAGGAATTAGGAACCTGTGTGTTGAGAGGTGGAAGAAATCAGGTTATAGTGGCTGGTGGAAGGTCAGAGGGCATCTGATGGATGGATGGAGAGTGTCTGAAAAGTCAAGGCAAGATCTTTATGTGTGTGACTGAGGGTAAAAGCAGAAATTGGACCACTCTGTCACTATTTGATTTTGCTTTAAGGTTTGTTATTTAATTCCCACCTGTGGTCACATTGTTAAAGAAGTGACTGTGAGAAATCATGGATACAAACATTTGAGTATAACAGAACTGCTGCCCTTTAGCAGAGAACAGTACCTGCTGTGGTGACGGCTTTACAATCATGTAAGATTTCAAACCTTTACCTTCTGGTCCCAGTCACTGAATAAGTTGGTAAACTTTGTGCCTTTCCCCCCCTGACAAACGAAATACATCACCAGCAGCCACTTTGTTCATTGGTTAGATGTGTCTGAGAAAAGCAGTAAAACAAATGCAGGAAAGAAGTCTGGAGTTCAGCTGCAATTTCAAAGCTATTTTATTGTTCTATAGGCCTTTTTTATACAATATAATCCTAAAACAGAGACTGATAAAGCACTGAAGCCTTGTACTTCTTGACTTTATAAGATTTGCAGTAAGCCTGCCTATCAGTTTGAATTAGGTTTTTATATTGGTTGTTTACTTGCTCCCAAAACCGTGCAACACCGCCAAGCAGCTTGAAGAATAAGACTGTCTTACACACTATAAGAATATCACATTGAATGTGAGATCACTGAATTCATCTCACATATCCCTATAAAAATAGCTGTATTTTTATGACTTGATTAATCTTTACATGATATGTTTTTAGAGATTAGCATGAAGGGACTCCATCTGAAATGTCATTATAAAATCTTGCATAATGATAATCCAAGTAAATGTTGACGAAGAAACCTCCATCCATCCATCATCTATACATCGCTTAATCCTCACTAAGGTCACGGGGGGCTGAAGTCTATCCCAGCTGACTTAAGGTAAAGGCAGGAGACACCCTGGACAGGTCGCCAGTCTATCACAGGGCTACACTTAGAGACAGACAATCAAGCACACTCACATTCACACCTATGGACAATTTAGAATCACCAATTATCCTCAACATGTTTTTTGGCCTTGTGGGAGGAAGCCAGAGAACCGGGAGAGAACCCACGCTGCATGGACATGCAAACTCCATGCAGAAAGATCCTGGTGTCCCCACCGGGACGTGAACCAGTGACCTTGCTGCAAGGCAACGGTGCTAAACACAGAGCCACTTTGCAGCCCACGAAGAAACTTCCATCCAGGAAATATATACAAAATTAAGAAATGTTACAAATCGTGTTTTATATGAGACAGTGATACTGATAAGCCTGTTAACTCATATTTACATAGTTGACCATTTTTTTGCCATGCTTCAATAATGGTTTTGGTTGCAGCAGTATAACCAGACAGCTGTGCTGCTTTTAGCATGTATTATATTTTAAAATATGTCATGTTGGTTTAGGTGCATCCTGTGTATGGTTGCGATTATTCATGTGGCGTTCACTTCGCCTTTTTATGTGAACACCCTCATGGCTAGATTCAGAAACTCTGGGTTGTCTTCGGGAGATAACTAACTTCATGTGGTTACTTAGCAAGACAGCGTGTTAGGTTTAGCAAAGCCACATAACAAAAAGATAACCTGGATATGTTGAACTTGTTTTAGGATACAGACCTCTGAAGAAATATCAAGAAGAAAAGATACTTTCTTTCTAATCTGGGTCAGACCACAATTCATTTTTTCAGTCAGCTGCTTGCACCAAAAGCTGAGCAATGAAACGATCTCGATCATATTCACAAAAAACTTCCCAGTAAAACTTTGCATGAAAAAGTGCTGAATAATTTACAATGGAAGTATTTGTATTTGTCACCGTCCTTGTCTGCTACATAGCTGACACATATAAGGCCAAACCAAAGTGGGGAAAAAAACCAGGCCACACAACTTTGGTGATTATGGAAACGAGTCGTATTTTTTAAAGCTGGATAAACAACAGACCAATTTCCAGTGCAAGATATGCAGGCGACCTGTGCCAACAAAGACAGAAAACACAACCTTTTCCCACCATGTGAAAATATTTTTTAAATCCCAAAGAGTTTATAGAAAGCCAAAGTCTTGGCTGCTAGCATTAGCAGCTGCTACAGCATTAGCAGCCAAACTCACTAACAAGCCTCTTGTGGTGAGGTTAGCTCAAAGCCCAGCAGCAGCTCCTCGATCTGCCTGTCACTCACTGCTTTGTGATAAGAATCAGACCTCCATCCGTTTGTCTATTTGTTACTTTCTGTCAGATTTTTGTGATGTATATATTTTTCTCAGTGTTATTATGTGGCACATGAAAGCAAATACAGCTCCAGTAGCAATGTGCTGGAGCCAATATGTGAAGCAGAATCTTTTGTGTATTTGTTTAAAAGCATTGCTGCTGCTGCTGCTGCTGCTGTGGCCTTGTTGAGGAATAAATGTTCAAAATATGGGGAAAAAAATGTAAATAATGTAACCCTAACAAACCCTTATTTGATTTGATGATTCAGCTTTAACTAAATATGAAAATACCCTTGAACTCCAGATGCAAAGGTTTCCTGTGGAGTTTCTCTGTAAAAACAAAAATATGTTCACATTCAGATACTCACAAAAACACATTGTGTGTATCTTTAAGGTCTAACAGACACATTGCATATCTTTCCTTCCTCCCATTTGATAATAAATGCATATTTTGATAGTCAGTGATAAAAGGCTATAATAAAAACAACAACAAAATAAACATCGCCCAGCCCTGCTAACATCACTTGTCTTCATTCATCAACATTCAAGTACGGAAAGTCTGACAGCCATTAGCTCAAACTTGTAGAGTTTACTCGTAGCTGGGTCGAATGCAGGTCAGATCACATCACATCACCACAAAGAACTCCTCTAGAATTTGTCCCTAATCAGACTGAGACTACTTTCTCTAAAGGGTTTTGATGCAGTTGTTTTGGTCTGTACTAAGTACGAGTGCTGTGTTCAGATTTGCACAAACAAATCAGAGCAACAGGGAAAACAAACCCAAGCCTCATTCCATCTGAAGTTCACGGGTTTTGTTTGTCATATGAGTTCAACGCTAAGTTTCCATAGAACTGTGAAGTAGACAGATAACGTGAGAAGGCGAATATTAATATTGTCTATGTTGATTTCCTTTTTTTTTTGTGGGAACTTCTCAACTAATGCCTTTGTATATTGCACACAGGAGTCTGGATTAACTCTGGTCTCGGAGGAGTAAATACAGCAGCGGTAATCTACTGAGGTGTTTTGCTGCTTTTGTGTATTCACCTAATCACAATGGCGCCACTTGGACTGCCGAGGCTCGGAGACTTAAGGAAAGAAAGCTATATGGGAAATGAGAACACGGGGGGATATCATGCCACCTTACATTAGAGAGGAGTTATCGCAGGAGGGGAGGGGAAGGATGAAGAATACGAGTTTGTCCTCGAGGTTTCGTTCGTTCAAGTCACATTAGTCCAACGCTGACTGATATTATGGCAGACAGAAAGCACAAACACACAATCAAATGCTGATGGCAGGTACAAACTTGTAAGATGCAACAACGGCAGTGGTGCGTGATTGTCAAGATATCATCAGCTTTGTCGGCCGAGAATACGACTCCTGTTTATGTATTGCTCTCAATGTGCTCACAAAGGAACAGACATAACAGGTAAGGATGAAATAAAGATAAAGACTAGACAGAACTGTTATGTATATACATATTTAGACAAAAATGGTGTGGATGATTTATGTTGACAATAACTGTGCATTAACCCTCCTATTACCTTCAAATGTACTGACATCTTTTATCCTTGGGTTCAATCTGACCCCAGCAATTTAAACCTCTAGAAAATATCATAATTAAAATTGTGTCACGGGGGGCAATCGAGGAACCCAGGAACAGACACAGATCAGGTGTCCAGAACAGTCTGGCAGATAATCCGAAGTCTATAGGGGGAGAAAAAAACAAAACCACCAAAAAACAAAGCCGGCAGGCAGTCCAGAAACAGGTCATAAACCACAGTTCAAAAAACCAAAAGGTCCAGAGGACAGCCTGGGAGCCTGTCAGCAAGTCAAACAAAAATATATACTCCACAGGTAGGCAGGGCTGCTCCGGAGGACGGCCTGGAGGCTGAATGGCCAGGCGGGGCCACAGAGGCCAGCGGTCGGGCTGGAGGCCGGCGACGAACGAGAAGGAGACCCTCGGGCGGTCAGGCTGGAGGGCGGCGGCGGAACCCATCAGGGGGGCCGGCGACGGACGAGACGGAGATCCTCGGGCGGCCGGACTCGGGTCGGGGGCCGGACTCGGGCCGGGAGCCGGCGACCGCGGAGCCCCT
>NW_007577900.1:477653-483776 GCF_000690725.1 Stegastes partitus
GAAACCAGGGGGGCCAATAAAATCAAAGAGGAACTCTGGTAGTGAGCCCCACAGCCAGGGTTTTTCTACAGCCACATCGTGCGCGAACTTCAAAAAAAGCTGTTTGAGGCAGGGATCATCAGCCTCCTTCCAAAGTCCAAAGAAGTGAATAATGTGGTCAAGATATTGATACGAGTCCTCCTCCTCAAAAGGATTTATGGGAGATGCAGGCAATGAGTCCAGACCAGACTCTGTGTCTGCTGGGTTCATTCTTGGCCGGATCACACTGTCACGGGGGGCAATCGGGGAACCCAGGAGCAGACACAGATCAGGTAAGGAGGGAAAACAGAGGGGGCAGACAGGCTCAGGGAAATCCAGGGAGAGGCGAAGTGGAGACTGGCAGAAACGTGCAAATGTAATGTCTATGATCCGGTGGCTTGTGTTGGAATGAACCGAGTATTTATAGGAGCAGTGGTGATCGTGTGCAGGTGAGTCCGAAGTTGCAGCTGAGGGTGATTGTCCTGATTAGAGCCGAGATGCACAGGGGCAGAGAGGGAGAGGCAGACAGGAGGGAGAAGAGAGGGAGAAAAAGAGGGAGGCAGGCAAGGGCTGGGGGGTCATGACAAATTGATAAACAAAGTTTATGTGTAAATAGCCTTTATACAAACATGGGAAAAAAATCATGTCAACAACTTATTTAGAGATGTTAAACACTCAATGGGGTCCAATTGGCCCCAAAGATAATAGGAACTATAAAAATATAACCTATATAAGTATGGAAGTCAGCAGATGTTTTGGTGTAACTTTAAACAGTTCATTAGAGTGATGGTCTGTGAGGAGAAGACGTTCCTATGCCTGGTTGATTTGGCATACAGGATTCTGCAGGGCCTAGCAGAAGGCAAAAGTGGGAACAGGTTGTGTTCAGGGATGTGACGGATCTGCAGTGATGTTTTCTCCCTGTTTGCTGCCTCTGGACCAGTTTAAGTGCTGAATAGAGGGCATGTTAGCAGTGATTTCCTCCGCGGACCTGGCCGTACACTGTCGTCTGTTCTTGTCTTGTTTGGTGGTTGATCTAAACCAGACAGTGATGGATGAACAGACTGGATTATTGTGTTGGAGAACTGGATCAGCAGGTTAAAGGAGCTGGATGTTCATCCCCTAATGGACCTTTTTGGTGACTGATTTATCCTGGACACCTTTGGAGATAGTGGATCCTTGAAAACTGAATGTTTCCACAGCAGTGTGGTTGTGTGTAGTGATGGGGGAGAGTGTTGGGGGGGCTCATCCTAAAGTTATCTCCGTAGTTTTGTTCAGCTCCAGTTTGTTCTGACAGCACCTAAGTGGCAGCTGTTCAGCCTCCTGTCTGTACGCACTTTCGCCATCATCCCAGATGAGCACGATGACCATCGTGTCGTCTGCAAATTTCCGTAGATTAACAGATGGGTCTCCTGAGGTGCAGTCATTTGTGTAGAGGGAGAGGAACACAGAGGGGGGGGGGCATGCATCCCTGGAGGGCGCCAGCGCTGACTGTAAAACATTACCATTCAGATGGAATGTTCACACCGATTCACAAGATTAAATCACATCATTTCAAACACTTACAAATACGTTGCGGCGATAAAATTCCTGCAGAAATGAAGGAGAATGAATGTTTTGTTGCCTGTATATATTCACCTGCATGCTACAGATCTTAAAAAGTGTCCAACGCCTCGCTCTCTGTCTCCATCCTTTTCCACACAGATGCACTTTGTTTCCACAGCCTCTTACTTACTCACAAGAGTGTTTGTTTGTGCCCATATTTCTGCAGGCAAAGACATTAGAGCAACCTTCTGACAGCTTAATCATGCGTTCAGAAATGTGACAGACTCAAATTAGAGAGACAAGTCAGGAACACTGACTTCACGGGACTTTTCAACCTGTCAGTTCCTTATGCTTCATTTACACAGGCACTTTACAACACACACATTATGCAGACACTTACAGCCCTCATCCATTATGTGTCGTGTCATTTTTATGGGTGTTTGACTGCAATTCTCTCATCTTGGTTTGGGTAGTTTAAGGTATGTTTGGGGATGAGTTGGTTATTTTGATCCTTTCTGACCAGTGTGCCATGACAGACTGTTTAGTCTTCAAACATACCCATAAAAAGCCCCTCAGAATACAGACAGAAAATAGAGGAAATGATGACAATTTGGATTTTTTTTCCGTTGATTTAATGGGTAAAAGTTCCCATCTCTCTTTCTGGCACAACGTCATTTCATAGCGTGCCATCACTTTCTCCTTTAACGGGATGCACAAGATAGCACAGGTCTTTATGCAAGTTTTTGCAAAGTCATCATTTCGAGTGCAAATTCAGCTCGTGGAAATAAAGCAGAGCAAGATGGGCTGAAAATCTATTTCAGGGATCTAATTTTGGACCATGTGGGCAAAATAATATCCAGCCTATTGTAGAGAGTGCAGTGCAGTATTATTTCTCTTTTAGACGAGCTCTCTCCCCCAAAACCAATAATAAAGGAGGATTTTTGTGCATTCTGAAACCAGCGTCTCTGGCATGGACACGATGTCAGGTAACATCTGATTTAAGTAAAGTTAATGCCATGGTTAAAGGAAACACACACAGATCTGTTTGAACAAATGATTTGTGATGTTAGTTTCCCCTTTTTCTCCAAAGCTGACATTTTGAACTGACTTAGCCTCGAGTTCACCTAATCTGCATGAGACGGAGCAACGCTGTAAAAGCCACTGAAAGCTTCTGGCTAGACAGCTTATTTAGGCCCCAAACATAATCTGTGTCGGGTAACAGTGTCATTCTCAGTGCAGCCAGAACACCAGTTTTACATCATATTTATTGAAACAAGTTTCGTGCTGAAAGTTGGCCTCGAGAACGCTGCTGATGTTTTGGTAGACGGTGAGAGAACTTCCAGTTTGTGCAGCTTTGTTAGCAGGCTGTGGTCGTGTCAAATGATAGACGTATGACTGAAGACATGTTTGACGGAGCATACTGTGTGACTAAATTGAGTAAAAATCGTAATCAGTGCTGTGATTATGCAAGAGCAATTATAAATTATCTCAAGCTCTGCTTCACTGTATCCTCGATACCTCGGCACACCTGACAGAGGACTCTCCATCACCCGCTGCCACTCACTTCTGTCAGCTCGCCTGCATAGTGCTGTGAAGTCAAATTTTGTGAAGAGGCAGCTGACTAGGCTTAAAAAAACCCAGTAATCAAATGGTAATCAATTAGAGCAACCTCATTTTATGCTTTTTTTAAAAAAAAGTTTCATTAATTAATGATGACTTTCTTCTGACTAACTATGGAAAAGCTTGGATTCTAATATGCAAATATTCTTCTTTTGCGGATTAATGTTATTATTATTAAACCTTTATTTAATCAGGAGGTCTCATTGAGATTCAAAATCTCTTTTCCAAGAGAGACCTGGCCAAGGTAGCAGCCAATCACAACACATTAAGGTGCAACAAATACAGATAAAACAACAAGAACAACTATTAAAACACAGTGGACCTCTCAAGAAAAACAATCACGACTCCATCACCACATTCTTTATGATGCCCTTAAGTTTATTAATTGATTAACTGATAACTAGTACTGTTATGCTGCGTATTTACTTTATAATAATGATCATTTCACATATCGGAAAGAATACCCTCTAAGGCAAGTATACATATGAGGGTACTTCACAAAGTTCTGAGCCTCACCAGAAAACATCACAGGAGAAACATTGTTCTTGCATTATTTTCCAACACAGTCTCCTTTAACCTCAGTGCACGTAGTCCACAGATGCTTAAGCTTCATTATCCCTTTGCGAAAGAAGATCATTAGTCTCCCAATACTCCTCAGCAGTATACATGACTTCATCATTACTCTAAAAAAGGTGACTGCGCTAGTGGGATTTCAGTTTGGGAAACAGATAGAAGTCAGACGATAATAAAAAATGGTATAAAAAGTTCTCTCTCTCATTATTCTGGCATTTTGCAAATAGAAATGATTTGGGTAATCCTAACTGACATAAAACAGGACAAGTTTAGTCTGATTTAATGTCAGATAGTGAGAAAAAGAAGGTTAGGTGTCTTTTTATACAGTGTATGTAAACTTCTGGTTTCAACTGTATATGTGCAAGATACACACACAGAGGTTAAAGCACAAAATAAACAGAACTAAATGCTAACAGAGAGACATCCCTTCTTCCCTTCTTTCATTAGATCACGATCTCTTAATGGCCACCATAAACAGGAGAAGCCTGTTTAAATGTTCACATGGGCGCCTGACTGTAGTTGAAGGCAGATTAGGAAAAATTGTGGAAATATTCTTTAATCCAACTGAGAGCAGTCTTACAACTGCATTGTTCTCAGTCTCACCTGCACTCGCTGTGTCATGTCCATCCATGTGCTTGCACAGCACAGCACAGCTGTGTCGGACTAATGAGACAGCTGAGCCCACCCACTGCTCGATCACGTCCACTATTAGAGATCAATCCCAATAACAACAGGGTGATCTTAAATTGTAAGTGACTACCGTAGCCGGAGGGGTGTCGGGGAAATGAGGCAAATGTGGAGGGTAACAGTCTTCCCAAGAATACAAAGACACAGGAGAGTGCGTATCTGTGTCCTGAGAGCCCTTTCTTTAGCGCAGCTGTGACCGCAGCACAGCTTACAACACTGATAGTGGTTGCCTGTGCTGGTCAGAGAGGCAGAATACACCATCACTAATCATAAATCCCACCTCGGCAGCTCAGCAGCTCTTATTATGGGACACTAGCGGCTGCTGTGGCCCGCGCAGGAAAGTTGGGGGTAATTGTTGTGGGTGTGGGGGTAATCCTTGTGCTTTTGAGCCAGTTTCCAAAACCCAGATAGGCTCGGCGAAGAGATGGAGACACTGTGAGCAGCAGGGATTGTGTAAGAGTCTGTAAGTGAGGGTGAGAAAGAGAGGGCAGGGAAGAGGAAAGACAGAAGGCTGGAAGAAGGATAAAGCATTGGCTGCAGAAGAGAAAGAGAATCTTGGAGAGACGGAGTAATGGAAGGATGACGCTTCAGCCTGATGGAGGGGAGGAGAGAAGAAATGAAGATATAAAAGAGGAAAAGAGTGAGCGTGTGCCATATATGTATTGTGCCAGTGTGTGTGAAGTGTGTGCATCTGTGCTCACTTGCCTGCTCTAGTGTGTGTGTGCACCAGACTGAGTAAGCCTCCCTTTATTTGCTGTAAGGATTAAGGGGACAGCTCCAACACATGCACATTCTCGGGTTTAACGCAATGCCAGAATCTGAGGCAGACTCACAAGGTTGGTGTGTGTGTGTGTGTAAAAACTGTGAACACAAGCACACGGCTGCAGAAATGATGAGCACATTCAACGACTCCAGTTGAAGGCTCCACCACAGGATCGGACGGGAAGACAACAACAGTTTATTACACAGCGTTGGACGTTTTTTGAAGGCGCAGACATACCGTCGGCACTTCAAAAGGCCTGTTCTATGATTAGAGTCTGTTTCCTGCAGGAATTTCATATCTCTAATTTTGAAACTGGGCACATCATCTCCGGTAGTTTCTGTGTTTCCCCGAGGCGGAGCTGTGTGCTGGAGCTGCTGCTTCGTGAGGAAGCTTAACCCAGTATGGTCACGCAGGTCAAACACTATCATACCAATTCCCTAGGTTTGAGTAGCTGCTAATCTCAGCAGACTCGGGACTGGATTATCCAATTAAAAAACCCTGACCCCTAAAATGACCCACTCAGCACTGAGCACAGAGGTGCATACGACTGCCATGCGAGAGATAAAAGGAGCAGAATTGGCTTTTTTTTTTTTTTTTGGCTAACAGGTAGCTACCGGGAAGATTGTCAGTAATTACTTTCTGCGCCTTGTTGGAGATAAGCGGGTGAAATTGCACCTCAACTTGTTTTATTGAAAAGATTATTTCCTTTTAATATTTCAAACCACTCCTTGGCATTTACCTAAAAGGTATAGTCACTTGTTGAATTAGAGTCAACTGCACCCGCAAATCCTCTCAGTATTTAAATTTCACACGGTTTACAATTAAGTAATGAGATAATTACTCGATTTAGCAGTTAGCTGATTGACGGAAAATGAATCTGCAAAAGGTTTTTATGATTAATAATCATCAAAGGTCAATTT
>NW_007577900.1:484594-614385 GCF_000690725.1 Stegastes partitus
TTTTCCTTTTTTGGATATTGTTATATGATTATTTATTTTATTTTATTTTATTTTATTTTATTTTATTTTTTTTTGTGCTGCCGTGATAAACCAATTTCCCTTGTGGATCAATAAAGTTTATCTAAGTCTAACTATATGCAAATGTACCAAATGTGATGGTCATTTTTTTCCGAATTTTCTTACATTTTCTAGCCTAACAAATTACAAACAAAGATTAGCTGACAGAGTAGTCAATAATAGAAATATTAGCTTTGTTATATTAATAAGCCATTGGAAATTCTGGTTTGTCCCACTGAACCTTTGCTGCAACCACGTGAAATGACTGTTTGACTGTGAGGAACAGAAAAACATGAAAAGACAAGCAAAGAAAAACAAGAAAACAAGACCAAACATACATGAAACATACATGAAAGCTGCTTTTGTTGTTGCCATGACGGAGTCCCGAACATGCACTTGAAATATAAAAACCATACATTCCTCCATCGAGCTGCTCTGAGGAAGAAGTGGCAACAGATGAAAGCTGATTACATGAGGTTGTTCTTTAATAAAACACCACACTGAGTCCCACAAATCATATACATCAAAAAAGACGCACACCATCTAATCAGTGTTTACCAGGCTACGGTTGTAATCTTCAAACATTTGGAAACTTGTGGTGTCTTTAAAAGTTAGTTCAACTTGTTTATTTGTACATTTTTTTAAATTCCATCTGTTCTCGGTCTGGATTTTCTCTTGCCTAAATAGACAGCATCAGTCATCTCTGCACTCGCTGATCTGATCAGAAGAAATTGTTTTCATTTTAATAATCAAAAACCAATTTCAGACACTTCGAAAAGATTCCCAGCCAGGCTTCACTGTGCACTGATGTTTGTTTACTGTGCTCACTTCAGAGTGCAAGAGATTCACCCCATAAAACTCTGTCAGTCAGACACAGAGAGACACACAAACACACACACACACATCATCTTCACATAAACACAAACTTGTGTCCCTGACCTATATATGAGTAATTTGGCAGCGCTGCAACTCTCTCACTTAAGATTCCAAACAGACTGAGCCTCTATTCTGTCTCCTGGGGGCAACAACATTGCTGTTTGTAAAATCCTTTCTGATATTAACTGTTATCAAAACATTCATTCAGAAATACACAAGAGTGAAGATGAGTTGTGCTTCCCTCAGTGCCACCACTATAGTTCAGTGCTTCTTTTAAATGGAAGTGTCCCGCATTGTCAGTCAAAGAGGTGTCCTGGTTCTCAGAAATATTCTCCAGCTTGCTGACACCTGACCCACAACTCTAGTCTGCATGCAAATGACCAGTAACGGTACGGTCCAGGTTCTTGCTAATATCAAATGTTTTCCTGCTTCTTTTGGTCAATTGCTGAGGTCAGTGTATGCACATTTTTTTTCCCACCTTATTTCAGAGAGTATCAGGTCTCTCCTATAGTGGAATTAACATTTAGCATCAAACTAGTTTAACAGAACGGGCAAACTTTTCAACTTGCTTGAAGTGTTTTTAGACTTTTTCAAGGAGGAGTTAAAGCATATAATAGGAGATGGAAACAACTATTCTGAATAAGCTGTAATGTAAGTGACATTTATCGCACATTGTGGATCCGCTGTTTCCACTTTTTTACTATCTTCGCCTTCAGAAAGCATAAAACATGTCTAATACTAACTAGCATGAAATGAATACTTACAACTTGCCTGATTTAAAACAATTCATGAAGACCTCAACACATTTTTCTCTCACAAATGATCAAAGATTTGTTTGTTTCTTCTTCTTCCTAAATGATCTTTAGCGGTTGGCAAACAACTGGTGTGTGTTCGCATATCCACACTACCATGTTAATATAGTATACTAGAAACAGGATTAGCATGTTCCAATACATAGTGTGTCAAATGAAGTATACCAAAAATACCTTTGTTTGAAAAGGGAACAAAAGAAACAATACTTTCAGTGCTTGAGACCATGAGGTTACACCACCAATTGTACACTGGACGTACAAATATCTGCAAAAACAAAAAGAGGGGGGGATGTTTTCGCCCGTCTAAACAAACTGTGAAATCTGTTTTAATAGATTGGACGCCATGAGATACTTCTTCATAGGGACACCTCTCATCTGAAGGCAAGCGCTAAGGCTAGGAAAGGGATGGTCTTTATACATCCTGTTGAATTTTACAGCATATTAGCCAGCATGCTTTTCCACAATTCTGACTAACAGTCCTCTGCACAGCTACATCATATATGCGGCAGTGTCTTGTGGGAGTATAAACTAGCATGAGCTGCCATGATCACAGCTCGTTTTGCACAACAGACAGACAAAGTTTAAAGTGCATTACTATGACAAAGTAATCTATCCCCATTGTGTGCATACTGCATGAAGTAGTGCATACTTTATGAGGGCAGCTGCAGTACTTTCTTAAAGTAAAGAGGAAAAGTATTGGAACACAGTCCTGGTTTTGTTTCCATCTTCTTCTACTCTGTTAATTACAGCGATGCATAAAGTAGCCGGTACCACCACTTTCTAACAACACTATGCGGCCAAATGTAATCACTCCAAAGCAGACAACAGAGACAAAATTGCTTGACAATAATATGGAAACATGTTCATTTGGGTCTGATACCAACATTTAATTTTAAAGCCTTTATCAACTGATACTAATGATGTACCGAAACCATCGTACACCACCATTTCTTTTCTTTAATGTTACAATGTACAATCTGATACTCATTTCCAATTTTCCTCAAAAACAAATTACAAGGTATTAAGAGTGCAAAAACCTCCATCAGCACATTTCTCCAACAGAGCTTCCCACATCAATTTGAAATGGCTGACCTTCTGAGAGCAAAACACTGGCATGAATCTGCCTGAGCAGCAGACCGAGTCTCAGACGTCAAACTTTTCCTGCAGCATGTGAATGCAGCACAACAGTTACAGCTAAGAAAATGTGAGCAATTAATGGTTGAAATCTGGGACAGAGATCATCGCTACAATCTGACCAGCTGCTCTTGTAGGCCCACATAAAAGGATGCGCCCATAACATGTGGGATCACAAATAGAAACTTAGCTGAGTAAAAGGTATGCACAGCCTCTGCCAAAGACGTTGGCCTGCTCACAGTGCGAGAGCGAGCAAGTTAAATGCGTGCACGAGAGTGTGTGTGTGTGTGATGCAAGCAGCATGCAACCAGAGCTGAGAAGTTTCCTTTACATCAAAGTATCATGCTGGCTCCTTGTCCCACACCTTCTTGCATCAAAGACGAGCCAAGGAGAACAGACGCATGAGCGGATAGGGACGCAAGCCAAGCTGCAAAAAAAAGACGAGGGAAGGGGGAAAAAAAAGAAAAAAAAGATGCAATGCTTTTTATATGATGGATAGCTTTACCTTCTGCTGTCACTACTGAGAATATTAGAAACACACAGTACAAATACAGTTTTTCTTTATCCTCAAGGTCACTGTAACCGCAGCTTGATACAAAATGTGATAATACTTTTCTTGATAGGACAGCTCACACACAACGGAAAAGTTGAGAAAACCTTTTTGTGTTGTAACTCTAACAGAATCTGTGATTATAGAGCAGAGAAAACTCCGCGTCGTGCCTTCTCAGGGCTCCTCTATACTTTAGATTTTCACCTTTATAATGGGAAGTTTTGTAGTGAACAAAGCTCGGCAATTGCTTTCAACCCCTGGTCACAACCGCGGGATTCCTTCCAGCAGTACTTGTGCCATTACTCTGATTTTTTCCTCTGAAGGTCACCCAGCTAAGAATGAGTTTTGGCCACATCACAAAGCCCCCCGAATAAAGACACAAGTTATGGTTTCTCTATTTTTGGGGTCAGTGCCTTTATGAGCACAGGTTTTTGGCCCGGAGAGAAAGAGAGGCAGTTGGTGGACGGGGAACAAAGGAACAGGAGAACAAATGAATAGAGGAGCTGAATAATTTAATTTGGAGAGCAGAAATGTCATCTCAATTAGACCGTGAGATGAACTCACCACCTCACATGCACGCGCACGCACATATACACCGCATGGCATGTTGTGGGAAATAGAAGTGACTGGAGTTGGAGAAATAGATGAAAACCCAAAAAAAAGAGAAGAGGAAAAAGAGGCGGAAAGGGCCATCTGCCTCTTGCATTAGTGCATTAGGAAGTGCAGAGTAGCTCCAAGAGAGCAGTGCTTGAAGACAAAACAAACCTCACGCACTCATCACTCTCATCTGAGCCTCCTGTCCAAGTCAACAAAGACGCACACACACAATGCACACCGACAAATACACACTATGAAATGAGACCTATGAAAGTATGTCCAGCGTTCCAATAATAAGCCTCTATTTGACAGCTCAGAAACCACATTTACACCATCTCTGTCTCTCTCCATCCCTGCCTGGCTTGCAGAGCTCAGTGCAGTATATTTAGTCGGAGGGATGAGAAAAGCAGCGGAGGATGAATCCTCTGATTAATGCAACTCTCATCCCTACTCTAATCCCTGATTCAAGCACCTGTCAAAACAGGAGCTTTCACATGCACTTGTGAAAACCTCCACTTAAATCGCACGCTGGAGGTGCATAAAGGCCACGGCGAACTTACTCAACCAAGATACAGGGTTGCACAAAAAAAGACGTAGGCCGAAGATTAAAGGCTTTGTAGTGCAGAAAAGGGGAAAACATGGATCCACATCTTGGAGCGACAGTCTTCAACCCAGATGCCCAAAACAGCTGTTTCTTGCCCGACTCTTCTAACATATCGCAGCACTGTTTTCTTCTCTGCAACACGTGGTGCCTTGTCACTTTATAAATAAGTATTAACGCCTTTATTTCCAACAGTCCACATCTTGTGCCCTGGAGGTTGTGCGGAACCCTGTGTAAGCGTGGGGCAAATCCCAGGCTCAGGGGCAGATTAGACGCAGGTTAGGTTGGCACCTTGGTGGAAAGGCACAGTAAATCTGAAGCATTACTGACCCAGCTGGCACATGTCTATAAGTTATATCAGCCCCGGCCAAGCACAAGATTTAGTCTGTCAACACCGAATGAATCATTGTCTGGCATCGCAACAAGCAACGCCGATGGGGGCTGCCATGCTTTGTTGCCTTCCCCCATGAACCCTTCCATTTGGCAGCGCTAAAGGGAAGAAGGCACAGAGAGGCAAGCCAACAGAAAGAGGTTAACGAGTAAAGAAAACATACGGTGAAGAAAAATATTTATTGTCACATAAAGGAAAAATTCTGTTTCGTTTTAAAAGATTAATGGATCAAGAGAACCCAAGTTCTAAAAAGCTGTTCTAATGAGTTATCTGGATATCTTTCTGAGTAAAAATACAGAGCCTCTACATATCTAAAACATGATCCGATGGTAAAAGGCTAATATCAGGGCTCAGGGCACCTTTCTAATAAATTTGCAACAAATAGCTGCAATTTCCAAAATTAAATCAACTCCTGTCATTAACACATTAAAACCACTGACAGGTTAACTACATACTTTTATTTTCTTAGAAAAATGGTCATTTTACACTTTATGCCTATGCTTTTCTACCTATGTTCATACTTTGAGGACACATTTTTCTACTTATGTTCATCTTATACTTTTTGTAGAGCTTAAATTTCTGTAACTGAATGGGAGCCTTGGTGATCAATAAAGTATTTCTGATTCTGTTTCTGAAAAACGCTGGTTGTGCCGCTACAACTGCACCTGTCGAGGGGTGGGATATTTAAGGTAGCGCAACTGAACAGCCAGTCTCAAAGTTCATGTGTTGGAAGCAGGAAAATTGGACTGCATACGGATGTGAGTGACATTGACGAGGGTCACATTGTGAGGTCTAAACGACTGGCTGGTCTTGTGGGGTTTTCCTGTTATGTAGTGGTATTTACCTGTGAAAAGTGGCCTAAGGAAGGACAGCTTTTAAACCAGCGACAGGGTCTCAGGGGCACACAAGGCTCAGTGATGCATTTTTGGAGTCAAGGCTAACCCATGTGGGCACACAAGAACTGCTGTGGCACAGATAACTTGAAAACAAAGTGCTGTTATGGTAGAGAGGTATAAGAGCACATGGTCCATCACAGCTTTCTGTGTAGCTGAGAACAGACAAGAGTTCCCATCCTGACTCCTCCTGAAAGCACCAACATTGGTGCAGAACTGGATAATGGAGCAATAGAAGAAGGTGATCTGGTCTGATGAGATAGGTTTTCTTTTACATCACGTGGACGGCTCAGTGCATGTGTACTGTTTACTTGAGGAAGAGGATGCAACAGGATGCAATCCGGAAATAGGTAAACTAGTGGGGAAAGTGGAGAGGAAAGATATTCTGGGTTAAGTTTTGCTGAGAAGCTTGAATATCGGCATCTATGTGGAAGTGGCCACTTTGGTGCAAAAAGGTAAACCCCATTCAGGAATTGTTTCAGGAACATGTCAAAGAGTTCAAGGCATTTACTTGGCTTTCAAATTCCCCAGATCTCAATCTGGTTGAGCATCTGCCAGATGTGGTTCGATCCATGGAGATCCCACCTCACAACTGACAGGACTTAAAGGATCTGTTGCTAACCTCCCGGTGCTTGATATCACAGCACATCTTCGGGTAAGAGTTGCTTTGTTTCCACCGTGCTGGAAGTATTTCACTGTAAGCCAAAGTGTTGGGAATGACAGACTGATCAGCATCAATCTCTTCAAAGTCATGCCGCAATCCTGGACAACAAGCAATATTTTTTTTATACCCATTGTTACAGATGGTTGCAGTAAGAACATAAAAGCCAATAGACAATACCAAATAGTCTTGCACTTCTTGTTAATCAACTCTGCAGAGTTGTGAGAAGAAAACTCATTTATTATTTGTAAAAACCCAGAAGTGATATTTATTTTTCATGCCAGGGGAAAGAAACAGAATACTCTCATTACACAAAGGAATGAAATCAAGTTTTTCAGTCTGCCAAACCGGGATAAAATACCGTCTCTAAAAGAAACAAATGACAACCGAGGATTTCAAAAACCTCTGTTGTGTGTGGGGTTTTGTTTTTTTTCCCAACTCCAGTGTTTCCCGTTCGGATGTTGCGCCATGTGCGAGGTGTTTCTCAGGGAGGGGGTTGGAGAATGGAAGGGGGTGTTGATTCCATGACTAAAACAAGCCTCGAGGCTTCTCCAGATGCCTCATCTGAATAAATGAGTCTTTTTAATCAATAAGTCATCTACCCTCTGTGAAGAGCACTGATGCCGCGCAAACATCCAAGATAAATACATCCATATATATACGCTTGCATATAAACACATTCATACTCAGGAGTGAGACAACTGTTTTTTATCTCGTTAAAATCCTCCAGGATAAAGAAAGCTTCGACTCACAAGATGGAAAACTGTGAATATCAAAGTGTTTTCTCTCAGAATATTTTTTCTTCATGATTTTAATTCTTACCAGACGTTGGAGGAACAATAAACTGTGAGTTACGGATCATATTAGGAGCTTTGCATCGTCAGTCAGTGGAGACACCTTTGCAGGGCCTTTAACAGTCAAGATAAAGTAAAGCACACAGCAAAAACAGCAGGGAAAAAAAATGGACAAGCATCATTGATTGTTTTTTTTAAATCAACAAATGACCTTTCTGTTCCATTTCTCTGCCTATAGTTTTTGGATCACAGCATATAATGTTGTATCCATCCTTCTTTGTATCCACTTTACATTGCACATGTGTCGCAACATAATCTACATTCTGGTTCTTCACCCGTGGTTGACTCGTGGCAGCTACTTGACCTTTTGCTTTGTTGCCTGTTAGTATTCATGGACTCATTGTAGCAGCACATAATAAAAGAAAACTACTTCATTCCAATCTGGACAAAACAATCTGTTCAACCTATCTGCACCATGAGGGCGTGTTGACTGGATTTCTTCATTAACTCTTTTCAGACCCTTTTCACCTTTTTTTTTTATTGTGTTTTGTCGAAGCAGGATTGTTGTTCAGAACATTATTGCTCTGCTCTATTCAGACCTCAGTGAGCCAGCATGTTCAACACCAGGAGCCTGAAACTAAAGCAGCTAAGTGGAATTCAGCCATCATTAATTTTGTTATTTATACCTGTGCTTTTCTCCTCTGACAGTCTGACTGACAGTCGCCAACGGGCACAGACTGGGTTTTCTAAACTAAAGCACTAAAATAAACCAGACTGAAGCGTAAACATGCCAAGAGTTATTCAAAAGAGTGAAAAGTTATAGCTGGTTATTTATTGATATTTCACTATTGCTTATAATGAGATTTTTTTTTTTTTTTTTGCACATCAGCTGCAATAAGAATAGCAGCATCGCATTCAGAATATATGTAAATTATTCATAGGTATGTAAAAATAGCGATCAGAGTCTTTGCTGCTTGAAGAGTATTTGCTATGAAAAAGAAATGTTAGATTTAAAAAATTAAAAAAACGCTATTTACTTCTTTTTGGTTCCCATGTTTAACTTTTTCTTCTTCTTTGTTTTTAACTGACCTACTGGGGTTAATACACAGTTTGAACCTTTCCTGTTTGTTTCCGTATCCGCACACAGTAAATCCACTAAAACCACTTAAAAAGCACTTATAGTCCTCCATGTAGCGTTGCCCTAAAATGCAGCAACTCCGAGACTTCAGAGTTGTTTTGCATTTCATTCACCTTCAGTTTGTCAGCTGGGACGGAGCCAAGTCTTTGTTACTCGCTTCCATGGAAATATCGCCAACAGTGCTGAGGTAACAGTCGCTGCAGGAACAATGAGGAAAGCGGAGGGGGGGGAGGAGGAGGAGGAGAGAAATGGCAAAAAGACAGACATTTTTGAAAGGAGGAGGGATAGATGAGCTATTTTTTCGCTGTCTGTTCTTCAGGTTCAAAGAGCCAACAGGTGCGAGAGGAGTGCAGCTGTCCTGAAAGAGGGCGGGGACACGGCGGAAATTTGGATGGAGCCTCGTGTCAGAATGACAACCGTTCTCTCCTCCATCCTCAACTCTATGTCTCTCTCTCTTTCTCTTGCTCAAAGATAGCTCTCTATAGTCATGAATATTTCATTTTTCATACTTCTGAAAAAGAGAAGTGTGCCGTTTGTACTCCGACTGCTCTGCATACTAACAAGAAGCTCTTCCCCTTTTTGGGAGGGAAAAAAATAAAAAAATCATCTTGTGAAGTCAATAGATGTGATGAGGAATGAGGATGAGGGATGAAATCAGTGGAAGAAGGCAGGGCAGCCTCATCAGCAAAATCAAATTTGCACTCCGTACTACTGATTGAACAACTTTGCAGCATTAATCTCACTTAATCGTAAAGGTAGCCCTGAGTGAAGGCCTTCGCTGCTCGGCGAGGTTGGAGCGTTTTAGATGAGAACTCACACCTCGTAAATCTCCCAGGCTATGGACAGTCTGCTGGGCTTCGATTGGGGTCGTGGCCTGTCTGTGTCGTGCCCAAGGACACCAAGCTATCGCTCCCTCTCTCTCTCTTTTTCGTTACTTTCAGCTATTCTTAACTAAAATTCAGGGAGAGTTTTAACTTTGAAAAGTAATCAAAAATTGTCAGCCAAAACTTCGGCATAGAGAACATCGATTAAATGTCAAAACGATTGCAGTTTTAATATACTGTAGATTGTATCATTGGAGGGGAAAAAAAAAAAAAAAAAAACTCAGGCCACAACATCCCACATGTCTTACAGCAAGTTTACAGATCTGCACAGCCTTGAGTAAACACAAACTGTTTCTCGAGGTCAGAGTCGTACCTCTGCAATGATCCCAAAGCCCAGCTGAGGATCCTTGTTTTATTCTCGACTACATCTGGAACAGAGGTGAAGATGTGGTCGGATGCAAACAAATCCAAAGTCCCTATGTGCACCTATACAACACAACCTCCTGGCACGGTACTTGTCTGGGAACAAGAGTTATTCATCCAAGTAAAAATGGCAATAATTTAATGTTTTTTCAATTTGTTTGCGAGAAGTATTGATAAAATTCCCCTCTAATAAATCATTTAAAATACCAAACAAGCAAAAAACACTTAAACTTCATTTTAAATGATTTATGAGTAATGGATTTTTATCATTCCTCTTCTTTAACCATTACTTCCCTGTTCATGTTTTCTTTTTTTCCATTTTATCCTGAATTGTGTAGACCTTTGTCTGTTTTTTAATGAGCTCCATAGATTAATCCTTGCTTCGGTTTAATTAGGACGACTGAGAAATTAGTGCAATGGTGGTTTACAGTACTCGTGATGAATTAGTGGTGCAGGTGCTATAAATAGTTACAGCTATGTGTAATGGTTGCATGTAAGAGCGTTTCTACATGCAATTATGGATAATTATGAAATTGGAAGTGAAGCTTGTCCTTGCACGCACATTTGACTGAGCTATATAAAACAGAATAAGGTGGATGAGCAGCTTTATGAAACTGAAGAATTTACAGGGTTTTGTGTATCTGGTCTCAGTTCTGGGGCTGCAAGGTGGCGCAGCACTGTTGCCTCGCAGCAAGAAGGTCGCCGGTTCGTGTCCCAGTAAGGACAGCAGGGATCTTTCTGTGTGGCATTTGCATGTTCTCCCCGTGCAGCGTGGGTTCCCTCCGGGTTCTCCGGCTTCCTCCCACAAGTCCAAAAACATGTTGAGGTCTATGGGTGTGACTGTGAGTGTGCTTGGTTGTCTGTCTCTAAGTGTAGCCCTGCAATGGTCTGGCGACCTGTCCATGGTGTCCCCTGCTTTCGCCCTAAGTCAGCTGGGATAGACTCCAGCCCTCTGCGACCCTAGTGAGGATTGAGCGGTGTATAGATAATGGATGGATGGATGGATGGATGGATGGATGGATGGATGGATGGTCTCAGTTCTGCTCGGACTATTGTGTCAGTGCGACCGTCGTGACTTTGCTCAAAGGCCATGACAGAGGAGTGAAGCACAGGGTGAAGGCCAGTCACTTATTTTCCACAACCAATCACAATCATAAAAGCGTCAGACTGCAATAACTGTAAATGCAATTCTCTTACAGAGGCAATCTACTACTTAAAGAAACACTTAAGCACATAAATATGTCAAGCATATAAAGTACGTGATCTGTAAACACAAATATGTAAACACTGTGACTATATTTAAATGTGTAAAAGTTAGTAAACGTGGTCTGACCATAACATGTGAATGTTACCGTCAATATTCAAACCAGTTTTTTAATGAACTAGCTGTTTAACTCAACAAAATATGAATTATGAACTTATAAATCTTACATCATTAATGAGAAGCCTGTGTGCGTGTATTCAGATGGTTGAACAGTAAAAAGTTAGGTATGTTGTAAAATGTTGTGTAACACAAAGCAAACAAAAACGTGCTGGAGAGAAGTATTCAGAGTGAGAAAGGAAGGAGATTTATGGCAGGAGAACACCAGGTCCAGTCATCTCTAACTCGCCTGATGAATCTGCTTGTGCCACCGACTACAAAATAAAAATGAAACATATCGACAGGCAAGCAGACCGTCAGAGTGGCTGATTCACTGTGAGCAGGTCACAATTCTCAATCAATCATGATCGTCATAGTACATAGTAAAGTGTAGTTAAGTATATAGTGCTAGTGCTGTACATCGGGGAGACAAAACAACCGCTCCACAAGCGCATGGCTCAGCACAGAAGAGCCAGCTCATCAGGACAGGACTCAGCAGTCCACCTGCATCTTAAGGACACTCATTCGAAGACAACAAATTTTGGCCAGATGGTTTGAGAGAGGGGTGAAAGAAACCATCTATGTCAAACTGGAAAGACCATTCCTCAACAGAAGTGGAGGTCTGAGGCATCACCTCTCACCTGTTTACAATTCAGCCCTAAGATCTCTCCCCAGGAAGATGAAACCGCATCCACACCCAGCCACAGAAGACCCTAACGAACCCCATTGTGGCAGGAGGAGCACTAACGACCCACATAACGAGGGGGATGAGCAACAAACCCCCAACTGAAACCGAAACTCAGGTGTTAATGGCTCCTTTAGGATATAATATCTCCCAACTAGTCAGTCAGAACTGATGGATGAGAGGTGAAACGTCTTCAAGGAACTCAAGCAAGTCCAGTTGCTATGATTAATCTACCAGTATAACCATGACCTGGATGACTGAGAATCAAGTGCTAGTGCAGCTGTTTGATCAGTTTGTCTTGGTGCCTTCCCATGCACTTTACCATGCTGTGAAGTCTGAAGGATCACTGCTGTTCTTCTGAGGCAAAACCTTTGAACTACACGTGGTTTCTGTTTCACAGATCAACACTTGATTTCACTGCTCAGGGCATTCTGAGTTGGACGCATTGTGGAGAAAACAGAATGTTTAAAGCATCCTAAATGCAACAGTTATCCCAGACAAGCCTTAACATCAAGCCCTTTTGCCCAATTATTTGATGAGTCAACCTTTCATATCAGCACCACGTTGTAGGACTATATCAACCAGCTTTCAGTTTCGTTTGTGCAGACGGAGAGTAAAAGTGGTTCTAAATTCCTGATTTGCATTCGGGCTGTTTTTCTCTTTTGCCAGTTTGAAGTGGATGTTCAGCTTGATCTCTGAGCTGACTGAAGGAACCCTAAAGATACGTCTCACTGCTGCCACACTCTCAGTCACCGGCCATAAAGACGTGATGTATCGTAGATTTGTTTTTAGTGCCCAAATGATTTGTCGTGCTTTTGAAACACTGCATCACTGATACAGCAAAAAAACTACTGCAGTTTTATGGAAGTTTTTGACAACACGTAGCTCATCGTGCTTTGAGAGTGTATGTGTGTGTGTGTGTGTGTGTAACAGACGTCAGTAGAAAGGAAGAGTTACATTGATTTATTACACAGCTATAAATGAAGCATCAGAAATTCAGCTCCATGGGTGATTTAAACACTGCCAACAACATTATGGACAGCTTTCTCAACAGTGAGGAAATTACAAGGAAAGGATGAGAAAAAAGAAAAAATGTAAAGCTTTTCCATTTCAGTGTTAAATTATATTCGATTAGCCCACCTCCAAATTATGCTAAACTCCTGAATTTCAATTGCATGAGAAAAAAAAAAAGGTTTCATACTCTGGTGTTCAAAGAGCAGGTTTCCATTTCCATTTTCTTCCACTTATCTGGAGTCAGGTCACAGTAGCTGCAGGCTAACCAGGTCACTCCTGACATCCCTCCCCCCCAAGGCAACGCCTTCCATCTCCTCCTGAGGCATCCTACGGTGGTCCAAGGTGACATCTCACCTCCAGCAATCCCTGCAATCCCTCCAGCAAGCTCCAGGTCTAATCTGAAGCCTCCTCCCAGATGGACATGTGTGGAGAGCATCCGGGAGACATCCCAATCAGATGCTCAAACCACCTCAGCTGACTCCTTTTGACACAAAGGAGCAGCTACTCCGAGCTTCCTGCAAATGTCCGAGCTCCTCACCATGTCTCTAAGGCTGATTCCAGCCACCCTCCGGAGGAAACACTTTTCGGTTGCTTGTATCCATGACCTCATTCTTTCAGTTCCTATCCAGAGCTCATGACCATAGATGAGGGTTGGAACATAGATCGACTGGAAGATCGAGAGGTTTGCCTTCTGGCTCAGCTCCCTCTTCACAACGCCTACACTGCTTTGAATGCTGCCCCAATCCATCCATCCATCCATCCATCCATCTCACATTTTACTCAACAACAAGGTCCCGAGATACATAAACTGCTTTGGTTGACAACCCAAAGGGAGAAATCTATCAGTTTCAGACATGGAGGTGCTGATTCTCAGTCCAGGCGCTTCAAACCTGAACGCAAACTACACACAGAACAACATGATCTAAATCAAAAAGCAGACATTGAGGTTCTGAAACCAAACACCCTCTTCACCCCATCTGCACCCTGAGATCATGCACATGTATATAACAAATAGGATCAAGGACAAGGGTCAACCCTGGCAGAGTCCAACACCCACCAGAAATGAGTTTGACTTTGTGCCGAGAATACAAACACAGCTCTCGCTTTGGTTGTACAAGGACCGGATGGCTCGTAACACTAGCCATGCTCGTCCACAGTTAAAATCATTGAGTTCACCGAGGAACACGAACTTTGATCCTTCTCCAAGTCCACAGAACACATGTGGACTGGATGACCAAACTCCCAGGACCTCCCTCAGCAGCTCCACAAGGGTGAAGTCAGGGCAGAATCTGCATTGATTTAATTTAAGCTTTATCTCGCACTCCTTGCTCTGCAGTTTATTCCGTGTTCTTGCTTTGATGTACAATTTTTTTTTTTTTTTTCACTCGTAGTTATCGCCTTTGCAAAACACGAGCACAAAACAAGAGCAACACAAAAATACATCTGAAGCCTCAGAGTGGAGATAGAGTATTATTTATTATTTTAAAATTGTGTATTCCACATCTCAGACCTCCACCTGGAGCTGAGATAAACAAATCTGGTGCACAGTTTGTCGGGGCTGTCGGGCCTGTTTCTCGCCTCACCTCTCCCCATTATGCTTTCATTAACCCCCACTACTGAACAGACCAGCTGTTTAAATGGAGGAGATTGCTAATGTGATTTTAAAACCCTCTCTGACCCCACTTTCTCCTCAGCATTTCATCTTTGCATCTATCGGTCTCCTCTTTTATCCAGAACACGAAGCTTTGTTTCCCTACTAAAGTCTACCCTTTTTTCTTTTGCCTTTAGTCTTTTTTTATTGTTATTATTATCTCTAGGATCTGCCTCTTCTCTCTCTGTACACTTTACTTGCAAAGTGCCTATCTTTTTTCAGAGGTTTGAGTGTGATTCATAAAACATCCAAGGACATTCCTGTTCCTGTAATCTGTGTGTGTGTGTGTGTGTGTCCGTCCAAGGAGAAGACCAGTGTGGTGCTGCTGAGGCCTAAATCTGTCTCTAACTCTTAATTAAACCGTGGGCTCCAGTGGCCCTAACTTATTAAAGACCCAGAGTATGTAACACCTCACCCACACACACACACACATACACACACACACACAGACTGGCTGATGTACTCACGCACTTCCTTTAAGCCCACAACATCCCACCTTTAAGCTACCAATGATTTAATGCATCTCAATATTTCACCTTCCGCGGCTGCTTAGTGACCCACTTGCAGCGAAATAAATTATTTCCTGGATTCTTTTAGCAGTTGCTCGAAAGTACTGAAGGAGACTCAGCAGGATGGCTACTAAGTAAAGATTACAGTTTTAAAAATAGTTTCAATGGAATTCGTGCTTTACCACTTGATGCGGTACGCAGCTTTGAAAAAGGCCGACAAGTTCAAAGAACGAAACGGCAAAAAGGGCAAACAAAAAATATGTTAGGAGGGAAATACAATTTCACCTACATTTTCTGTTTTTAACAGTAGTATTATACATAACACACATAACTAGTAAAATCACAGAAAAAGTCCTAATTTACATGGTAACCATAAAAAACAGGCAAAAACTTTAAATAATGTCCACATCAAAAATCTGTATTTCTAATAAATCATAAGCTATATCATTGTTGCTATTGTTTACAGATATTTGCCATATGTTTAATAAAGTTTAGTGGTTGTTTTTTTTTTTTTTTTACAGATTGTCCTGTTGTAAAAAAAAATACATAAATAAAATGTAATTTAATTTTTTTTTTAAAAAAAGAATCACAAAATAATGCATTAACACGTTGACTGATAAAAATTAAAAAGAAATGGACAAAAGCAGTTTGTTTTTTTAAAGTAATTTGTTCATTTACAATGTGTGACTGTAAAATTACAGTTTGGCTATATTTAAATCACCTAAAAATATCCATTGTTGCTGTTGTTCTTACAGCTTTAAGTGTTGTTGAATGTTGCAGTACTCCATCTTCAGAGTATTTTATCTGCCATCCTTGCTGCCAGATTATCACTGTTTTATTACAAAATCTTTTTTTGTAGTGTAGCTGAAGAGTTTTCTTTTTTCAGCATATCACGATCACATGCACTTAACAATTACTGTCGACAGTCTAAAACCATCCAACTTTATGACCGTGGTTGACACAGAGGGCAAAAGCAATATAAAATTCCACAACATTGCCATTTAGATAAATCACTGCTGCAGATGTTTTGTTTACGATCGCAACTTACAGAAGTCAGTTTTAGTTCATTGCTGTTCGTAAGTCACCTGCAGGAAATGCATGGAACCTCGCCTGTCGTATGTTGTACATTAGAGACGTTTTCCCTCTGGTGTCACAGTGGAGCAGCATGTCAAAACATGCTGACATCCTGCACATCATCATAAATAACTGACAGCAGTAAAGCATCAATAATCATTCAAATGTTTTCCAATAATGAAAACATTGATTGCTGCATAATTTATCTTCAGAGTGGCGCTTGACAACCACTACCAGTTATTATAAGCTACAGGGAAGTCTATATATCAACAGGGAAAAAAATATCAGCGGCAAAATATCAGCGGCAACACTTAGTCACTGGAATATCTGACAAAATAAATACACAATTCATCAAATGTAACACTGCTATACAAATCCAGTATTTCAGCCAGTGTAGAGAACAGCATTCCTGTACTCACATCTAGCATTTATTATTGCTTTAATAAAATTAGAAACAGAGCATCTCAGCAGACATTGATAAGCAGTCTAATTCAAATTCTGGTTCTGCATTAATACCACAAAAGCTTAAAAAAAGAAAAAGATGCAAGCATAGTGAAATACACAAAGCTTTGCCTGATAAAGCAATGATACACAGAGTACCTACACACCTTAAATACCCATATCTTTGGAATCATATAAGCAGTGCTTGTCGTTAAACTCCAATTTTAAACGTGACACAAAACATAATCTTTACATAATCTCTCTCTCTCTAGCTTCTCTGCTGTGTATTCTCTAAGTGTTTCTCTTTAAAATGAGATGAAGTTTCAGTCATCCACAGATGAACAACACCGCGGCACCGCAATCTATGTATGAAATCCAACCGCTTTTCCACAACATTAAACACACATATCTGAGGCCTGGTGCAAAATACACATCTGATTTTCTTGGATTTGTGTATTCTGGGCAAAGCCTCACACACACACTTGTGTTCAATACAGGATTTAATCAGTCAAATTAATACAGCTACACGGGAACATCAAAAACAGACTTGATCTGTAAATAGCAGTGAATCAATCACAGTGCATCTGTTGGTAACTTTCATAACACAATACTTTGTTTTCCATCCAAATGCATCTGTCTGATAGTTCTGTCACACCTGGATTACACTGATATCTGTAAACATTATGCAAATGACCAATTAGGAAAGCACTGATTGTGTACAAACAGACATTTGCCATCCTCATAAAAACCAACAAGCACATCAAGACATTATGACAGAAGGAGTTATCTTATCTGAATCAAGCTGTGTGCACAGTTGGGTGTTATTTTACATGCAGGCATCACTAATAGAGTTAACAATAGCTGGCATAAGTCAGCTCTAGAGGCCCGTTTACTGTTAGTTACTCCCACCGCATCGGCACTTTCATTGTTCGCCAATGCTCTCAAGATACATCGTTTCCAACCTTGTTTGTTTCTTAATTTTCCACTTTCAGGTTTTTATTTCTACAGTAAACAATCTAAATATTTCAGCTTGTTTCCACCAACTTTAGCTCAGTTAGCCCGCCAACTGAAATTAATTTGTCATTAGAGCTGTAACATGCAAGATTTTTAGTGTAAATATAGCATTAATGGGGCGCTGCTATAGCTCACCTGGTTGAGCTGGCATCCCATGTACAGAGGCTATAGTCCCTGACACAGAGGTCATGAGTTTGAATCCCGCTCATGGCCTTTTTACGCAGGTCCGTCCCCCATTCCTATCCCCCACTTTCCTGTCTCACTCTCAAATAAAGGCAAAAAGGCTCCCCCCCCCCAAAAAAACTTAAAAATATATATATACACACACACACAATATGGCAATGGAAAAAAAAAAAACCACGACCTGCTATGTTAAGATATAATGGAGTAATGGGATCCTGAGTAGTGAATAAAGTCACATCCCTTTGTGTGTTCTATGTGCATGTTAGTAAATGTGAGTACATCCTTTTGAAACTGTTGGCCTTGCCTGCAGTTATAAACAGATCCAAAGTGGTCCAAAATCTCCAACACCGCATTGGAAAAGCAAAAGGGCAGCCCAGCATTCAGCCAGTGCCCAAGAAATCCAAAGAATTTAAAACCAAAGTATCTTATACACCTAATTTAAGTACATTTGTTTCGTTTCATTTCAGATTAATCTGAGAATCTCAATTGCTGTTTTGTGTGCTACCTCTTGTCGGCTTTTCTGCTCCGGTTCATGTGCATCCGTTTCCACACACTGGGCTGCTCCAGACTGTCGAGCATAAACGGACGTAGCTGAGGAGAGACAGGTGAAATGAAGATGAGATTCCTGAATTGACAAGAAATCGTTAAAAGCCAGTTAATGAATTTTACAATGCTAGCAATGGCTAATAGTTGTGGCGTAGACTCTCGTGTACAGAGCTTTTCTAATTGTAAATTCAAGTGACGACAGAGGGGAAGGTGCGACAGATGTGCCTCTAAAGATGCTGGTGCTCGAGCGACATCCTGTGATTCTAAAAGGTTGCACACAGAACCATTAAACGTGTTTTTCCCTGCTGAAAATATGAATGAATATCGAGAGAGGTGTGAGTGCTTCTAAATAAACCGACACAGCGCACACTTTATTATCTGCTCATATTAATTCTGTGATGCGCAGCAGCTTGTGAGGTCTAATAAGGTATACAAGTGTATTGAGGCACATTTTATTTATGACCGTGTCATTTTATTCATGACACTGCACCTGTTTAGACCCTTCTCAAAGCAGAAAACTTGACCTTCATAGCTTCTGCATAACTATCAAGGCAAGCACAGGTGTGCCCCTTTCAAGGCGATGTATTCTTCATGCTCCCACACTTGCATGGCTTTTAATCAGAAACGTAAATAGACTGGATTCATGTTTTTATTGCAACACCTGTGCTTTTCCTCATATGATGGGTTGAAAATGTCTGCCGCGAAAAAAGATTCATACGGCAAATATTCAACCCAATATTACACAAGTTTAACACTGAATAAGCTCATTATGATGACAATTACGGTGTAATTCTTAGAAATACTATAATGCGTAAAATGCTAATGTGAACGTGTTTTGAAGCCTCCATTAACTGCAGCCAGTGCATTAATGTCAGTAAATTTGCATGTGATTATAAAGACATCTAAAAACCTTGTCAATCAGAATCAGTGTTCACAGAAATCACACACACACACACACACACAACTGCCATTCAGGATCAAATGGACTCTGAACACTGGCTCTCTGGGGGTCCATTCATTACTATAGATGAGGGTTACAACGAGTGGCTGTACTGTAGCTACTGTGAGTGTGTAGCATTCAGGCAAGATTATTTTTACAGTCCATCCTTGCTAAACAGGTGAGTTTACTTGGAGCCAGATGGTTAAAACAAATGTCAAAGGTAAGAGCATGTGAGTAAATACCCAAAATCTGTATCACTTTAAAAGAGAAACACTCATAACGTTAATGACAGAAATAGCAATAAAGCAGAGGAGAAACATACCCTCATGGGCTTATGAATAATAATCTCATTTGAAAAACCAAAATCCAATCTTCATTCCAGGTATGACACATCTGACACATGACACACTTCAGTATTAATTTAATCTGACAGATTAAAAATCATAGACCCCGGAGAGGGTGAGAGAGGACGGAGAACAGAGGAGTGTCAAAGGTGATACAGGAGACGGAGAGGCAAGGGATGAGTCCAGAGGGGAACTTGACAGACACCCAAAGATGAATCATACTTGCACTGTGAATGAACTGGCTGTTTAGCTCAATGTATGCGTTGAGTAAAGTGGTTTATTTGTGTGTGCGCGCGTGTGTGTGTTTGTCATGCCGGTGCTGGAGGAGACAGCAGCATTTGCCCTGTGACGAGGCCGTGCAGATTGGTGTGAAGTGAGAAGCCAGTTCAGATCTTGCGTAGCAGCACTGTGCATGTCACATTGGATCTGATGGCGCTGAGTTAAAGGGGAAACAGCGGGGCCGTCACATTTAGCAGCCCCTCTGCTCTGCTGATGATGAGGGGAGGACAAGTCCAGCAGCGCAGTAGCTCTAGTCCACTAGGACAAGCTAGAGATAACGAACACTCGGTGCTGCGAGCCTCAAGGTCACCTCCACGGCATGAACGAGGATGAAGGCGTGCAAAAGAAATCTGCTGCAAGCAGCACTGTGAAGTACTGCTACTTAAAAACATGAGCATATTAAAGGTGCTTGTGATTTGCCAGATTTTTTTTCATTTTATTCTACCTCATACAAGCAGCCTCTAAAATAGTTTTACATAGAGTAGTTCTCAACCAGCTGTATCATGACACAGACTGCTTCCACCAGTCACCCACACTAATAAAACCTCTTGTCTGATATTGTATAGTTCCTCCAAACAGCTCTGACCTGTCGAGGTATGGACTCCACAGACCTCTGAAGGGCAGCAGGTCCTGTATGTGATGTGGTGGGTCCTTCATAGATTGGACTTGTTTTCCAGCACATCTCACAGGTGCTTGATCAGACTAAGATCTGAGGACTTTGGGGGCCAAGTCAACACCTTAAACCCTTTGTAATGATCTTTAAACCATTGCTGAACACATTTTGTAGCTGGAAATGGTACATGATGCTGCTGAAAGACTGATGTCAGAGAATACTATTGCCATGAAAGGGTGAAATGAAATGAAATGAACATGGCCTTCAATAATATGAAGGCAGGTGGTGCTTCTACATAAACACTCGAGGTTTCACCATGAATTCAGCAGCTTGTCTTCTTTACATAGTGCAACCAGTCATCTACATTCTGCAAAAGAGAATTTGACTCATCCAACCGGGCCACCTTCTACAGTCCAGTGCACATTGCAGAACTTTTAGTTGTAGACATGGGTCAGCATGGGCACCGGTTCTCAGCTATTTACACTACAGTAGTTATTTTGTTTGATCGGACCACACAGGTCAGCCATAACGCCCTCCATGTCAATGATCCAGTTGCCAGTTCACCAATTCTCTTTGCTTGGACTACTTTTGTTAGGTACTAATCACTGCATAACAGGACAAGACCTGCCGTTTGGCGTTGTCTGACCCCGTCATCCTGCCATCACAGTTGGGCCCTTGTCAAGGTCTCTCAGATCCTAATGCTGCCCTTATTTCCTGCCTCCAACGCACCAACTTCAAAAACTGACTGTTCACTTGCTGCCTGATATATCACACCCCTCGAGAGGTGCCATTGCAACAAGAAAATCAATGTTATTCACTTCATCTGTCGGTGGTTTTATTGTTGTGGCCAATAGCTGGATCAGCAACAACAATCCAAAACTGAAACAACACCATTTTGTGCAATGAACACATTTGGCTTTGCTACTTTAAAATAATAAGTTCACACATTTTGCTAATTTAAATGTGATATACGTTTCTCCCCCCCACATAAGGTCAGAGTTAAAGCCACATTTATTTTTTCTCCTGTGAAACGTTCCTGGATCCAAACACATACAAATAAGTTTTGTACTAAACATTTAACTGCTGAATACAATCTCACCCACCGCCCCTTTAAATTTTTAGCTTTAAATCCCACACATAATTTTTTATCTGCACTGTGTCGGTCCAACATCCAAGTGAGGTCATGGTAGCCGATAGCAACAATGCACAGAGATTTCATATACAGCTAGATAACCGAGCAAACTAAGCCTGCAGATGGATAAATGCACATCTACAGTATTTATTACAGGCTTAGCAGTCAAAAGTGCAAAGGCGGGCAATTATGATGCAATTATGTGTAAGCTCACAGCTGTCAATCACAACCCTGACAGAGAGAATGGGGGACTGAGCCGGAGAAAGAGAACGACAGAAAGATGGAGAGGAACTCATCAAAGAGGCGAAGTGGAAGGAGATAGCGGATGGAGGGGGCAGAGGAGAGAGAAGAGCATCAGTTGTTGTGCTGACTATTCAGATATGTTCAGTGGGAAGTAATAGAATGTGAGGTTCTAAAATGAGGCAATAGGCCCCGCTGTAATGCAATCGCATGCTGGTGAAAGAAAACCAAAGCCTCAGCTCTGTCGGTGTCATTGATCAAGGCTTGAGGACTCAAGAACACTCTGATAATATTCAGACTGACTGGCAGATACAGGTTACTAATGCTTCTTTTTTCATCCGTCTAACTACTCTTATTTGTCTTCGTGATGAAACCATCAATAAACTCTGCTTGTTAAGCATCCTCCACAGCTGAGTTCCAGCCATCTTTTTTCTGTTTTGTGTGTCCGCTTCTTTGCTCCTGGCTGCATCTCTCTCTGTGATTAAAGCCTAAACAAAGATGTGATTGAATGAAGCCAGCTCCTGTGAGACAGCTAATGAGGAAAAACTTTAAGTATTCATGTCTGTTTGAAAACCCCTGGTGATATTTGCCCCTCGTCCATCATTTGATGATATCAGTGCCACAAGCCCAGATGGGGGGACATTGAGATTTTCCACTATGCCCAAAAAATGTCCTAGAAACCCTGGGGATTTAATTAATCTTCATTTCCCTCCTGCTGTTTCGTACCGTATCCCCCATCCCTCTCTGCAGCATCACCTCTCTCCCTCTCTGAAATGAAACCTCATGTGGAAAAAGTTCCTGCTGAGTGAAGTTGACACATTGTGCGTGTTTGTGTAAAAAAGAAACCAGCCTGCGTGTGTGCTTGAGCAAATGGGTGGAATCTCATCACCGATGTTGTGAACATGAGCCATGAGTGTGAAGGAGTCATTTAAACCAGGTCTCTGGCAGAATTACAATCCTGGATCCGGTTCAAGAACACCAGGACCACGTGTGCTCGGAACGGGAGAGGAACTAAAACTGGGAGGAAGTTATTAGTCCTTGCTAACGTAAATAGCACCTGTCATCTGAGCGCTGTTTCACAACATTACTATGCATGTAGCTCTCGGGGGGGCAACGTGCCGCCCACCACGTTACCATCGAGGACGAATGGAGCAAGAGAGCATGAAGTCAGAGAGGAAACTTTTCCAAACTTCACCCCACGCTTCCTTGATCTCTCACCTACACTTTTCTCCACACCACCTGAAACACCAAAATATCCAGAACATGTGATTTACAGTAAACCGTGGCTCTCGCCTCTCGGCCTGTCGTTGCCGTCTCCAGCGTGGAACCAGACTGAATAATTGAACAGTGAACAGAAGATTCATGAAAAGCCTGGCTGCCAGAGCGCTCCAGGGGCCCAATGCTCAACACAAATCTCCAGAAACTGTGAGGGAAAGCAACAAACTCATCCATATTTACTGTCTCTTCACATCACTGTACGCTGGAGGAGGGAGAAGCCTGCGATTCCTCTATGAATGTGCAGGTGATCCGAATAAAAAAAAAAAAGTAAGGCTGTGCTTGCTTTGATGCGCCGAAGTAATACTTCTACAATAAAAATGCTCATTTTACACCAACCGCGGGCCGCTGCTTTAAAGATGGAGGCAAAGACAGGAACAATCACAGCAGTGACAGTAATGAATGCAAAATGATTTCTGTACTGAGACTATATAGTAGATCACTGCATTGCAGATTTTTTTTTGTTTTTTTATAAATGTCTGTTATAGTCAAGAGGGAGGATAAAAGCACTTCACTAAAAATAGGCATACTATATCCTGAGACCCAGCACCATAGAGTCAAGCAGACCCACAAAAGTCAAGCCCAGAATCATAAAGCACAAATTTTCTTCACAAGGGGTTTGACAGCAAAGGACACTCCGTTGATTTAGATTGGGGAAATCTGTATATGCAAGAGCAGGAGTGTTGACTCACACATTGAGAATAAAGACATACAGCCATTCATCTCTACACCTGTTTTGGAATGACTGTATGTAGCGTGTGAATTTTCACTACTGGCCAACAAAAACACTGATGCATTACGTTTGGAAATTGAGAAGTCGGTATTGTAGAACTGCAATCAGTTTTTCACATCTAAAAGCAAGGCTGTTTTGTTAGACTGAGACTAATGTGACCTGCCTTACCAGCTCTTTTGCAATGACAGGTTTAAATATATATACTGTTTGCCAAGAGATTTAAAAGTTTTAACCTTTCTCTAAGCTACTGTCTATCTGAAACCATTTAGTCAACCCCCTTTTGCTGTCAGAATTTACGTCAATGCTTCTGTTTGTTGCAAGAAAGGACAAAAAATTGGGACAAAACATCAGAAATAGTCTTTGTTCTCACAGTCAGCATGACTGGTTTGACTGATTTTTTTCAGGAATGTTTAATTGTACAGAGATAAGCAGTAAACATGAATAAAACCCCCTAAGCTAGTTTGCAATGCTTGTCCATGGTGATCAACAAGTGACACAGCACCTGAAGGTTATAGAGTACATAAAAGTGTTTACAGCGTGACTGACAGCAGATGATTGGCTGAATGCCCGCAGAAGGAGAGAAGGTAGTAAACAGACATGCAACTTATATTAATACAACCATGGGCACACAATGTTGATAGAAGTGCCAGGCATGGTCTGGCCTTGTGAGGGTTGCTTCCCCCAGCAACCCCGGTGTTGTATATCCTATATAGCCAGCAGCTATTCAATAGGTCATCTTATCCACAGCAGTACAGCTGGTGAAGTCTGTGATAGCAGGTAGCAGTTGCCATCACAACTGAAACCATCGGTGGGTATCTAGGTTACAGTGTCAGTAAAACCTGCAGCCAGGCTGAAGGTGCAAACAGTAAAGGCTTTGCAAGTTGTCACCGTAAAGTGCGTTGAGGCAGAAACACTGGCTAGAACTGTGGAACACAATGTTTTATTGCTAGAGTCCTGCTGCAGGTTTTATAAAGTTTTACTGTCAGAAACACTGAGAGAAAGTTACGCAAAAAAAACCTGACAGTTAATGGATAAAATAAACAAGAAGGCGTGATCAGGCTCTTTTAGACTGCTCAGTTGGTGTTTTTTTCCCACATAATAGCTCATAAGGCACGAGAGGGGGGTTTATTTATATCTTTAAAATACAAAAGAATAAACTGAATCCGTGAAAATGCACCAAAAGAAAGAGGGGTCAGGCAGACAAACATTTGTGTTGCAAACACACCAAATTATCCAAGAAATGCACCTTAAACTTTATGTGCATACGAATAAGCTAAATCTAAATCAGCCAACAACCTTGAAACAATCCTAACTACATCTTACCTCAGAGTCACAGAGGAGTCCATGTGGCCACCAGTGAGCAGAGACAAAAGGCAGCCATGAGGCCACAGGTGCTTCAAACACCCTCAATCAGGGGCTGGGCCATGAGGGGAGTCACCACAGTTCTATGGTGATGTGTTCAATAGCTATCAGGAAATACCGAATTCACCTGAGCACAAATGTTCCTGCTACGTGAACAAACAGGTGAACATGGCTCCGAACAAGAAATGAAAGGATGTAGCCAAAGGAAGCAGGAGCCAGCATAGATCCAATTAGAGGTGCACTGTTAAATGTTGTTGTGTAACTGAAGTAAATGAGAGCACAATACGGCATTCATATGATCAGGTGGGATTACTTCATTGAGGGATTTATTGGTGCATGACAAGAAATTAAATGGATGTCAGAGATGCTGCGTTGTTTTAAGTGTTCGTAGAATAATGGAAACAGGTGGTTAGGTCAGAACAGATGTCAGATGATTATTACATTAATTCGACGTTTGTTTTTTGTACACACAAACACACGGAGAGAAATCTTTGAAAATAAGTTTCATCATTTTGCAGATTAGCCCAAAACAAACAGTACAAAATAACAGATGGTGGGATTTCTTTAATTAAAGAACCACTCTTGTGAAATCAAGTGTTTTATTATGTTAACATGTCCAAATTATGTTTTTTTTACACATTGGAAGATAATTCATGAGCGAAATAAGCAGTCACCACCAAGGAGGAGTATTTCCACAGCAGCATACCGATGACAGAATCACAAACACTGATTCAGATTTCTGGGGTTTCATATGTAGCAAACCTCAGGAACAAATCCTGTCAACCTTCACAGTTTTGCTTACAGACTTTGCATATTGTCATCCGTCTTCAGAATTGGTTTCCAGCTATGTTTGGCTGAATTACAACTTTGCACAGTAGAGAAGCAAGGACTTAATAGATCTGCGGTTTTTAGAGGAAACAATAGTGTAGATTCACATCGACACCTAAACAAACTTCTAAATGTACAACCTTGATACACAAAGACAAGTTTTTAGGCGTTAGATCAATGCCCAGAGAGGGTCATTAATGATTCGTCGATCGACACATTTGTCAGATAGAATTTTCTGTGTCCGATTCAGGCCGCCTGACAACAAACTCCCCGGCTGCGTTTTGTTGCCAGTCTGCCTCTGAGCAGTGGTATAAAAAGACTAATGACCACACCAGTATCTAAACAGTGACACTGGCAGATAAGTTAACATGTTGCTTCATGCCCTGCGGCTTAGCAGCTAATTAGCAATCCAACCTGCAAACCAATGAGAGCAGGGCACTTCTCCCCGCTGAATGTTCCTCTGATGGCTCGTTAAACAAGCTAAAGTGCAGGACAAGGTGTGTTCGTGTTTGCAGGTTAGATAAGAAGCAGCTTTCAGCGGGAAAGCTTGCGTGTGTTGTTGTTAAAAGCCTGTGGCGGCTGCATGGCTGTTCAGCAGTGTGACCGGTCTGTCTATCAAACTGCTTAATGTAAACATTGAAGCAGTTTGACGACAGAGGAAAAAGAGCAGACATCAAGGAGAGAGAACGAGAGAGAGTACAAACATCTTGCCACACATTGCCGCTGATATATGTGTGCTGTCTCTGTTCTCCTCCTCTCTCTCCTCCCCTCTGTCTACCCCACTCTGCTCTGCACAGAAGCCCTACGATCAAAGTTCGACCCCCTGTGTCTAATCCACAGCCACACAGGCCTCAAATGAGCCACACACACACACACACACACACACACACACACACATAAAGTATAAAAACCAGATCAACACACTGGACATCAGACGGTTTCTTCTGAAGATTCACAGGGTTTAATGAAGCACAGTCAGAGCTCTAAATCACTCACGTGCACAGACCAACACAAACACACACCAATGCGAGGTACAGCTGGATGGTTCAGCGTAATTAGAGCAGACCTGGTGAGCAAAGCCACGGTGAGGGGAAGGTGTCAAGAACGAGATTTAAGAGAAGGAGAGAGTTGCAGAAAGATAAAGAGACAGATAGAGAGAAATGGGAGTGGAAACGCAGTTATTTGATAGTGTGGCTTTGACTTTAGTGAAGTGTGGAGTGACTTCCTTAAAGAGTTGCACAAACATTTGATATAAAACATGCCTCAAACTTGCATATTTGTTAGTAGTAAATGTTAGCCTGGTGTATGTTTATACCACTGACTGAGGACCAAACCTCTGTGACACCAAGACTCCATGCAGTTGCCATCTTTGCCATTTCCTGCCTCCCAGCGAATCAAAATATAGACAGAGAGGTGGAGTGTGAGTGGACTTGACCACTCAAAGCAAACAAACCCTTAATAATGCCAAATGTTAACCCCCTATAGGGCACTCATTGAAATATTGGACATTTAAAATTTCAACCCTGGAGTGTTATTGGTGGATATAAGGGGACATTTTTCTTTTTTGACTTTTTAAAAAAAGTTTCAGATTTAGGCTCAAAATCAAAGTTAAAGCAGTTACCATATAGAATCTGTCGCCCACCAAAAAAATTTTTTTTAAAATCCAAAAAATATGTGGATAAATTATTGTAAAAAAAAATATACATATAAAGATGAAGGAACATTTATTTTTTATTTATTTCCAATTTACAAGTCAGACTTAAGCAATTTATGACACTTGTGTCAAAATATCACTCTGGCTCACTCCTGATTGGTCAGAGGCCACAGTGACTTTGCTGATTGGCTGGATGAAGTCACATGATTCTGCCTCCCTGCCATTTTTAAAGCCTCCATATATGGTTCCTTGTCTGATAAAGGGTTGAGTCTTAAAACAATTTCAACAAGTGAGCTAAAAAAAAATAAAAAAAATAAAAAATCCACCTCTGATACCGTTATGAATGGGGAAATGAGCAAGAAGTCCTACACAGACTTGGGACACATGACGATGCTGGTATTTTGTCATTCTGCTACATGTCACTTTTACATCAATGATCCTGGCAGCTTCATTCACACATACCCACCACAGTGATGAAGACGGTACGCATGCTAAATATGTCATGCATGCAAGACTGTACAGTACACCGTATGATGTATCACACATAATAACACGTGAAAGACTAAATCTAAACTAATAGCAGGTTATCAAAGTGCATGTCTGAAAGTTGCAATAGAGAACAAAGCTGCCTATTGTATCACTCTGTAACCATATTTATTCCTGCTATAAAGTTAGTCGTTTTAACGCTGGGGTCTGCAGGGACTGACTCATCTTTGGAATCAGCCTCAAGTGGCCATTCAAGGAAGCGCTGTTTTGGTTCTTAGCCACTAACTCCATTTTAAGCCCCGAGAGGTTGCCCTATGTTCTATGCATGCTTTTATAATAATAGATGCAGATCCAGCTGCACTTACTCATTATTAATTAACTGCATGTCATTAAACACGCATTAAACAGTAATGACTGACTTAATACCACGATAATTACATTGGAACTGCTCTTAAAGCGCTGCTGAGTGTAAATAGGTTATGTGATTCTATTTGGACTACGCAGAATTCATTTGTCACACCTCAACATATCATGTTGTAATTGGAGTGGGCGTAAATGAACTAATAAGTTGAAATAGATGGTAAAAAAAAAAAAAAAAGATGGATAAATGGTTGAACTATTCAGCTTGTTTCTCTGAGTGTGATCCTCTTAGAAAAGGAAACTTGAAAAAGTAGAATAGGGCAATGTATTAATAAGAACAGGATCCCTATGTCTTAAATGTAAAGCGTATTGTCTCTATACTCATGTTTATACGGTCAACATTGTTAAATAACATATAGTTTGAAACTCAACCAAATGATCAGATTCCAAATTTTCGTACAAGGTGCTCAGACTCATCTGATTTAACTGTGTGGGTGCACCAGTGAAACTAATTTGACAACAAACAAATTATGAACCACTGCTCTAAAATATTTATTCATGGTGCACACCAGTGTTGACAGATAATGTTTCTAACATGCTGGGTGCTCCTCATGCCCGAGGACACTTTTTTTTAGTTTCACTAAACTGACTGTTGACTGACATTGAATCTGACTCATTTGAATTTTGCAACTCTTTATGATCACAAAGCCACCAAATCAATCAACGCCGCATTCATTGTATAATCATGTTATGTGACTGAAAAACTGCGTCTAAGGCAAAGAGCACAAAGACATCTCACTTGGTTCTGTTTTCTTTTGGTTTTTGTGAAGCGAAGTAGGAAAATCAACAATTATGAAGTCCTATAAGTAAACTTGCTATTAACTAGTCAATGCAACATGTCATTTTTTGGTAATTGTGTTCCGCTCATCAGCTGCCTACTTATTACGGCGTGAAAGAGGCCATCAGTCGCTCACTATTGTGTTTCACAGGCCAATTCAAAAACATTCAATAACTGTCACAAAGGTTCTCTGTGTAGGTTTGACAGACTGAATTAAACATGATTGGATTTCTGTGAAATGGGGGAATCTGATTACTTTTCGGTAGCAAAAGAAATTCCAGTGCTGTTTGGAGTGAGGCGGTTATTGCTCAGGTTGGTCTGAAACAAATTTAGACATTTTCACAATGATGTCAAATAATTGCTGCAAACATCTTCAGGGCCATAATGAGAAAATCTCATAACAACGTATTGAGAAACAAATCTGCCAACCTTGAAAGCACCATGAGATGACAGCCTCCCCCACCCCAGCCTCTTCGTAACCTCTTCATCTCATACTGCATGTCCTCCTGCTAATGTCCTGATATCTGAGTGCTTGATGCAGCTCACTAAGAGCTACAGAACGATAAAGTAAAAAGTCATAATTAATGCAAGAAGCCATTAGGGCCATCTTAAAGTATCATAACATGTCATGACAGGCCAGAGATGCAACGCATTAAATCCGTTTCCAGCAAAGGTGAGGCAGGTTAAACTGGGACATGACCGCCTGTCTTTCCAGCTGATTTTCCAAATCTCCCCTCAAAGTCCACGGCTCTAAATCCTGATGAAAAATAACAACAGCTGACTGCAGACTTTCTAACAAGGCTGCTCACTTAGCTATTCTCAGGCAGTCATTTATTATACTGACCACTTTTTCCTCCTCATAACACATCACAACCAATTATATCTCCTGCATAATACGTGACATTTTGCCAACGCAGGCCCTTTACTGCAGTTTTAAAGCCATTTTTTTGCACCAACTATGCACTTGTCTTCCATACTGCACCTCAAATAAGTTCCCTCTCTAAAAGTGACAATGCCTGCGGGGAAGTGTGTTCAGACATATTTGCGCTTAGCGTTTGAATTAGCCCCTTCAAAGAGAGCAATCTGAATGCAAAGTGATAGGAAGGGAGACGTCTGTAAAGGTGCACGGATTTATCTGCCACACACATTCTTTGTGTCCTCGCATCGGATCGGGGAGGTTTAGAGGGCTGCAGGGGTCTTTTTCCATTAAGTATCTCATTCGTTTTAACCCTCTGTCACGTCCTCCCTGGGAGCTGCACACTGACTTCAAAGGTGTTGGTGGAGACCCCTTAACAGGGTTCTATTTTTGAGCCTCCATCCTCTCAAGTGCTGGATTAGTATGTAATGCAAAACACACACACACGAAGCTTTGGCTCTGGTTGTAAATTATGAAATTAGTGGAAAGGCTGCATGTAGTAATCAGGACGTGCGTTATTATTGAGCTACCTACACGTGTGGAGTTTAGGAACACAGCAAGACTAAGGTCTGCAGTCACAGCAGAGGCTTTGTGAGGACGTTCATTGGTAACATGCTGACAGGTTTATAATGTGTTCCTTTTCAGATGAGTGGATTAAGACACTAACGATTGTTAAATAACACAAACCAGAAAAAACAGATGAGGCTAATAAACATATTTTGCAAGTGTTTAACGACTAACCAAGGTACACTTAAAAACAAAAAAAAATGGAATATATATACAATTTTACAGTAGTTTTCTGTTTGTTTGTTTTTTAATTGTATAGAGAATATTGTAAAATTACACACATTATTGAAAAATATCTGAAAAACTTCCAGTTGTGTGTCAAACCTGCCAGACTACATTTATTTATCTTTTGAGACAGGAAACTTACAGTATTATCTATGCTGTATTTTTCTGCTTTTTAACATTACAGACACATTTATATAAAATGGGGGGAAAAAAAATTTGAAAAAAAAGATCATTGCTTATATTATTAGTTTAATGTTTTTTCCTCGTAACGTTAAAGTAAATCTTAACTAGTGCTTCTAAATTGTCCGTACATGTGAATATGAGTGTGCTTGGTTGTCTGTCCCTGTATGTTGCCCTGTGATGGACTGGTGACCTGTCCAGGGTGTCCTCTGCCTTCTAGGATAGGCTAAACATGTAACAAAAACGTCTTTAAACTGTACTGTATTTGAATGAGAATATGTTACTTCTAACTTACAGTGTTTGTTTAACAACCACTGTCAAGGATATTTTACTCCCAGGAGTAAAACATGCTTAACATAACTGGGGGCTCGTCCGGGATTCTGCCCTTGAATAAGATAACAAACACACTGCTCGGTTGTCCGTAAATGTATTATTTTTTAAAAAAAACAATATGGAGAATGAAATTAGATCATTGCAGTGGAGAAGACCCTACTCAACATGGGAGGAGAGACCTCAGACCTCAGTAAGTTTAAACCTTATGGCGGTGTGTCCATACCATGTAAGAAATGAGGGGGCATCTTTCAAAGACAAAGCCCTTTTAGTTGTAAACATATGTTCTGTAGTTGACCTCAAACCTTAACCTTTTGACCTCTAGGTAAGTCTTCAATGATAAGGCTTCAGCAAAGATACGACACTAACACTGAATAGTTTTAGAACAAAAGCACATTTACATAAACATAGTAAAACAGATAAAACAGGTAATAAATGATAGGCGAAGAGCTCATGGTGGATTTTACTTTCACATCGTCACTGTCAATCAACCTTTTTTTTTTTTTTTTGTTTTAATTAATTGATGTAGGCCAACAAAAAATTGGATACAGAAAAAGGTGAAAAATTATGATATCACCCACATTACCACAATTCATCTTTAGAAGGACACGAATGTCCATAATACTGACTTTAATAACAACCGTCCAATAGTCGATGACCCATTTAATTCAAAATTACAAATGTCATCCATAGAGACACTAGAAGAAATCTCATTATGTACCCAGTGCCATTGGCCTTCATTATATAAGCATTTTAAATGTCTGTGAATAAAGAATGTATTTATATACACGTATAGATAGATAGATAGATAGATAGATAGATAGATAGATAGATAGATAGATAGATAGATAGATAGATAGATAGATAGATAGATAGATAGATAGATAGANAGATAGATAGATAGATAGATAGATAGATAGATAGATAGATAGATAGATAGATAGATAGATAGATAGATAGATAGATAGATAGATAGATAGATAGAGTGCCATCAATACAGTGACTAAAATCCGCAAACACACATTTTGTCAAATGCTTATACACAGCTGTGTATTTGTACACCTCATTACTCCCCACAAACATACACTGAGCTCTGCACAGCAGCCACAGCGGACCAACCATAATAATCTGCAGGGGAACTCAGAGTCAGAGCCTACAGGTGGATGCTGGAGTTGGAGCTTGAGCTTATGAAACGTTTCAACAACAGCTGCGAGGGTCACAGCCGAGTTTGCAAATAATAAGCAGCAGCGCGACAGAGCATGGAGAGTGACCATAATAAATCCCCAGAAACTGTATACAAAGATTGACACCAACTTCTACCTTCTGTATTTTGTCCTTCCTGAATCTGCATTCTTCCACTTTTACTCACAGTATTTAATCATTAGTTGTCTGTGTGTTGGTTTTGTCGCCTCTTCAGCAGCACACCTAGCAGTCATTCTGGGATACAGAAAAATGATAAGATGGCAATAATCTCAACAGATTTTTGTTCTTTTTCTATTATTTTTTTCCGCTTTAATGTCTGTCCTTGTGTAATATAATTGTCACTTTGATGTTTATACCACAATGTGGGCCAGACATAAATATCTGCTCTATTGGTTCCGTGTGCTGTCTAATGGAGTGCTGGCGGGGAATGGAAAGACTTTAGGCGGAGAACAGGGATCAGTAAAAAAAACCCAGATTCTCTTAGGAACTGCTCTTTCTGTATTTCATTCTTTTCCCATAAAATATATATTGCAGAAAAAAAAAAGAAGCAATGAAAATGAGACACACCACTATATCACTCGCGTCTGCCAGTAAGCACTTTCAGTTTCAGCTATTCAGCACCACTTAATTCTGAGAAAGACCTAAATCATCACATATACTGAAGCACCGCGGAGCTGCTCCTGTTTATGTTTGGCGAATTTGTGTCATTTGCTTGCCGGGTCTGTAAGGAAACATCCGCATATGTGCGAGTGTGTCCTCGTCCCCGAGGTTGTGTTGAGCTGTGACAAACTATGTGAAATTCAAAAAGGTCGCTGAACAAACCGCTGCCGTGTCCTATGCTCTGTTCTGTCACATGCTTAACAGATATCACCCTCCTTTTGCGGGAGAAAACAAAGCTTGAGGAAGAATGAACTCTCCTATATGATTTTAAGTCTGTGCACTCATGCGTGTCGCCATGTGCGTGCGAGCAAAAGCCCAGTCGGCATATATGGCTGTGTGATGTGTGAGTGAGTGTGCATGCTACTTTCTTCATTAACTCAAGGTTACTCTGTGTATACTGTGTCACTAGCTCAGAGGTCTGTTTTGAACTGAATTATTTAAATGTGCTTTCCCTCTTAGTTCCAAACCAGTGGTACATGTTAATATGAAATTGGTCCCATTTCACCCTGCTGATCTTTACGTGCACATGCTGTTATAGCGCATCACAATAAACCAGCCTGCCACCAGATCTCTGAATAAGTCAAGGTTGCATGATGGAAAGTCATGCCAAGTCAGTGAGACATGAGAGTCTTCTCCTGTTGTTCTCCTGTGTTGTTTCACACAATTTGTACTGGTTTGTGCAGGTGATGCTACACTGGCAATATCTGCATACACGCAGCGAAGTCGGTAAACTGTTTATTATTTCATGGTTGAAATTACCAGAAAAACAAACACTGAGATATATAGTTTGCATTAAGCCAAAATAACACAGGGGACTTTCTGCACCGCACTGCTATTTTACTGTGACCAACTTTGCCATGCTTAATAAAAACAAAAAAGTACAGTAGGAACACAAACTGACTGAGAGCCTCTTTTTAAATCCAGTGTGAAACAGACTTGATAAGGCACAGACGCTATGTGACTGAGGGTTTGTTCTGACAGTCGCCAGCTGTAGCAGCATCATTTCAACTTTAAATTATATACAGCAATCAGCCAACAAGATGAAAACCGCGAACAGCAGGAGAACATTAAAGAAATGGGATATACTGAGCAGCAAGTAAATTTTCAGTTCCTCAAGTTGATGTGTTGGAAGCTGAAAAATGGACAGCGTGACGATTTGAGCGACTTTGAAAAGGACCAAACTGTGATGGCTGGACGATTGGGTCAAAACATTTTCAGAGTTTTGCGTCTTGTTCCCAAAATGCAGTGGTTAGTATCCACTAAAAGCGGTCCAAAGAAGAACAACCAGTGAACCAGCAACTGGGTCAAGGGTGCCCAAGGTTCATTGGTGCTCACTGATGGGAATCAAAGGCTGACCCTGGTGATTCCATTTAGCAGAAGTGCTGCTGTTGCACATACTGCTAAAAACCTTAATGCTGCCTATGACAGAAAGATATCAGAACACACAATACATTATAGCTTGTTGTGTAGCTGCAGACAGGGCAGAGTGCCCATGCTGACCCACGTCCACCACCGAAAGCTCCAAAAATGGGCATGAGCATTCGACAATGAAGGAATAAAAAGAATGAATGGGGAGACAAATCATAATTCTGTCACATCGTGTGGCGTGCATGAGATGGAAGATGAAAAAATTGTTTAGGATTAGTTCAAGGAAGGTGATAAAGTGTCATGTCTGTGAAGTTTCTGCTTTATGTTTGCACATTTTATGTCTTGTCCTTCCTGTTTTATTCTGAAATCACTAACCTGTTGTCTCTGTCGTAGTTTCACTTCCCACATGCCCTGCCCCTCGTCTCGTCACACCTGCTCCCTGATGGCTTCCCTCACCTGTTTCCCATCTTCCCTCATTACCTCATGTATATTACCTTGTGTGTCTCACAGTCTTGTTGCCAGTTCGTTGTACTTCACGGTCCTCATCCCAGCGTTCCTCAATAGTCATAATCTGTTTTGTGTTTCTGCCTTTGACCTTGCCTTTTGCCTCTCGTTTTTGGATACCTCTGCCTGACCGACTGATCTCCTGTGTACCGAACCCTGCCTGGTAATAAACCTGCCTTCTTGCCTGAACCCGTCTGTGTCGAGCATTTGTGTCCACCTGTTCTGTGCATGTGAGTTCTTGACATAAAGATTTTAAGTCTATGATTTGGCCTCCAAACTTCCAAGGTGTCAATCTGATCGAGCATCTGTGGGATGTAGCAGGAGAAAAACAGTCCCACATTGCAACTGCCTGTATTTGGAAGATCTGCTGCCAATGTTTTGGTGCCTGACACCACAGAACATCTTCTGAGGTCTTATGGGGTTCATGCCTCAATAGGTCAGAGTTGTTTTGGCAGCATCAGGGAGACCTACACAATACTAGGCAGGTGGTTTTACTGTTGTGACCAATCGGTATATAATAACTGCAAATACCACCCGTACTACTAGCATTACATGCAAATTGGATCCATTTATGTCTGTGCAATACATTTTTTGACTCTGTTTGTCTTACCAATGCATTGGATGGCACAAAACACTACCTCCAGCAGTGAGACTGATGATAACCTACGCTCAGAGAGATGTATTCTCACAGTACTGAAAACAAAGGAAAACTATCTCCTTTCATAGACTTGAAACTTGCTAATGTAGAGTTCCTTAAGTGATTCAGCTCTCAGATTCTTAGTTTCAAAATGTAATACGATTTCTTATTTTAATTCCTGATAATACTTGTTTGCTAACTAATTAAAATCATATAACACAGGGAAAATACAACATGAACTCAAAGGGTTTCGAAAGATATTCGTTTTTTCTCTGAAATCTGAAAATACCAGCAACCAAAAGAATAACTCTAACACGGGTTCAGAAAAAGGGCACCGAACAAAGGAGCGACGCGATCCTCTGACATATGACCCTACCTATTAAGGTATGAGGAGGCTGCTTTTAAAATCTGCTCCTTGCCCTGCTGATCTGAATAGTTCAGGCTGCTGGTGTGGGCAATGCAACGTAATGTGATATGATGTGAAGTTGGCTCTACATGTTTCTCCACAGCCCAGAACAGCCCCGAAGGCAGCAAAGCATGAAGGCAGACAGAAAGGTCTCAGACGTAGGAAGCGGTTTGACCTTGTGCAAACGAATTGAAGGCGCTGGGGTTGGAGTGCATTTTATATCAGTGCCCAAAGAGACAGGTTCAACCTTTATTTGATGACCGGAGTTCACGTGAGCATCAAGGTTTCTTTTTATAGTTTCAAGAAAATGATCTTTCTTCCAGATCAGTGAAGCTGTTTCTAAAGGTTGACGGAAGAGTTTTTATTCTTGATCCCCTTCAAATTAAGTAAATTGAAAAGGGGCTGGCCCCTGCTCAGCAAGGAGCTCTTGTTGAATCATGTTTGATGTTCTACACCTCAAAGGGAGGCAGTGCCATGCCAGTGTTTGGAGACTGCAGAAGTGAACGAGAGCCTGAGCCGTACAGTAGAGTACTGAGAATAAGAGCAAAGGCACACAATGACACAGAGGAAGGAATAACAATGAGTGCTGTGCCGCAGTGTTATGTGATTCTTCCGTGAACAAAGACACAGAGCGCGGAACAGGGGTTGTGCGTGTGCGTGTTAGGGATTATTATCAGAACATGAGGAACATGGACTGTATATATCATTTCTCTAATTACTGTTCTGTGCTCTAATTACACTGCAGCAGGGACAGTCTCAACTCTCACATCCTTGCCTATGCAAAATCTCTATATGACTTCCATTGTCAATAACACTCATACACACACAAAAAACAGAAAAAAAGCTGGTTTCCCTTCTTTTGAAAGTCGGATCTGCTCCCCATGCTCTCCATACAGCTGTCATTCTTCTATTTCTTCATCCTTTGTCAGCCTTGCCTAGAATCATCCCCACTAAAATGCCTGGAAAGCACTATCGGAAAACAGGCGTGAATTCTGAGAATACGTTTCTGCTGGAGGAATGTCATAAAAAGTGATGTCCGCCAAAATGACTTTTATTTGGCTGATTTAGAAGACAGTCGGCAGGGTAAATCCAATTTATGACCACCCCAAAAGAGGATTTAATCAAGATGCAAAGTAGATGCAAAGTTGATGGTCCAGTGCAGTTTTTAAGAGAGGAACAGTAAGCTGGGCACCCAGCGTTCTGCACATCGTGTTCATTTAATTCTGAGGAAGTTGTGCTGACCAGAGAAAGGGGGCTACAGATATTTGTCATAACAAACAGCATGAAAGCTCACAGCGGAATGCACAGTTCTAATCGCAAATTATGTTTCTGGACAGGCCAGCTAATGGGTGGACAGATAAATACCTCACTGAGCAAACACTGGAAATAAGTCCATTAAATACATAATAGTAGAAAAAAAAAACTCAAAACACTTTTGTCTGATTTACTTTTTACCTACTTTGGTTCAAAATGGCTGCACAATGAATGCCAGAAATATACGCCATTTACAAATGCCCCGAAACGGTGCACTGAAAAGCCTTTTCTCTGTCATTTTTCATTAGCTACTAAATTGGACTAAGAATTTTGGAAGTATAAAGATGTTCATTTATATGCACATAACTTAGAAAAATGCTAAGATGTGCATGTTGCCTAAAAGGCAACAATGTACCACAAAGGAATCTCAGTTTGCCGCCACGCTGCTGTTGTGTACAGAATTATAATAACTGGTACAGAAGAACAGAAGTCAGCATGATTAATTGTTTTCAGCAACTCTGTTGTAATTTAACCTAGATTTAGATGCTAGTTTATACAAAATTAAAATGTCTCTTTGCACGGTTTGAATTCAGTTCACATCTGACCAGTGAAGCAGTTTAATGTTACCAAGTACTGATGTGTTTGAAGATGGTGATTCTTCAGGGTATTGGCCTTCTACTACTACTATCATCTCAATGTAAAAAATGGTCTGTAGTCAGTACAGGTTCTGCATTCAAAAATCCCACTTAAGTAGAAATTACTCAGTATTATCAGCAAAATATATCACGAGGAGAAGTGCTCATTCGGCACAAAAATGACACATATCTGCATATATTCACACTGCCGAGTGAGGAGCAAACCATTAAATCTGGCTGCAGCTGTGTCACTTGAAGCATTCCAGATCTCATCTATAGTCAGAAGCTTTAGGCAGTGAATGAAAAGTGGAGATAACCTATACAGCACGAAAAATTTCCTGTGCAATGAGCTTATTTTAACACAACAAGGTGAGAAGTTCAGCGAACTGCGGATTACCTCTGAGTCGGTTCGCAGCTTTCTCTGCATTGAGGGAGTCAGCTGAGGTTTCAGCTCGTCACAAAGCCGCCCTACGGAAGCCTCAGCTTAGCAGATACGAGACGCGCTGAGGGGACTTGATCTCCCCGACGACCTGCGAGTCCCTCTGCATCACCCTGGAGGAGCTGGAGGAAACAAACGAAGAGGAGAGCATCTGGTGGATGCAGGGCTATCCTGGTCCAGCAACCTCCAACTTTAGTCCTACTTTAGTTATATCCTTATCTAGTTGGCAGTGGCTGACTTCTTAGTAATCTCAGTGCAAAGAAACTGGAGGAAAGGATGAATGACACATGGTTATATATAAAATTTTGATGCAGTACCCTATTTTTTTCCCCTGTTGGTTTAAGTTGCATTAGTTAGGGCATTTTTGGGCCTGAAAATAAACCAAAACAGTTTTTTAACATTTAAGTGGACACACAGAACCACTGCCTGAAGGTTTGGATATTAAAAATTAAAAGGATCAACAAGCTCTATTGATTAAAACAACTCTGCTCTGTAAGTTCAGGTGAAGTTTTTTTTGTGTGGAAGTCTATGCCATCCAATTTCCGACTCACTGTGGTAGCTTTGTTTCTGAAAGTAAAGCTTTTGCACCATCTAGTGACTGCAAGTTGACATGAATGAAACCCGCACAGATAAACGTGACCACTGGAGGGCAGCACTTGTTTCTATCATAAACTCCAACAGTTCTTTGAAGGCTTTTAAATCATTTTCAGTGTCTTCATGTAACTCACAGCAAATGTGTAATATACGGAATGTGACTGTGGGTGTTGGTTTGAAGCACTAAACGGCCTTTTGTACCTTATGCTCAATATCCCAAATTCTTGACAACCTGGAAATACACACACAGGGACAGGACGTGCTCGTTTATTCACCACAAATTGCAAAGGTTGCTCTTGATCAAGGCACTAGACATCAAAATAGGCCAGCAGAGCTCAGTGATGAACAATGTCAGTGTGGGTTCAGGCTGCAGCTTTAGGGAGCGGATGCGTTTGAACTATGTGCATATGATAAGGCAGAACTGCAACTGAATACACATAAACAACTAATCGTATCATGCTAAACATTAGGATGTCATAATGTGTTGTTAAAAACATACACATTCATTTTAAAGGTACAGTATGTAACTTTTGCGCTATGGGTCCTTTGGTCAAAATAACAACAAGAAATGTAGTTTGATGATGTGATGAAGTAGCACCTTCACCAACATGAAAATCTATCTGACGTTAATCTGGCAGAAACAGTCAACGGGCAAGTTTTTTCGCGTCCAAAATTACAATCTCATGTTTGTCCAAGCAGGCCATTATCACTATATATGTACGTATATTTAATGAATATACTGAAATGTAGGATTTTAGAAGCAAAAATATAATGATGGTAATTATGTAGGAGAATGAAGACCATACTGATAAACTGTACAGGTGATTTATGCATATAAGAAAAGGCCATACAGGTCAGTTAGATGTTGTGACTAAAACAGATGGTCAGTAAGTGTAGTCTTAAAAAGAAGCCTCGGTGTCCTGTGAGGCCTCCATTCACCCTCAAGCCTGTTAGGACACATTCTGCTGACGACAACACTCAGATCATAAGATGCACCAAAAACAAAGATTGTACATTGTTTGAATGTAAACTAAAGCCTGTGTTGATGTAGCACATGACAGGAGACAGAAGAAGCAGTTACAGATAACAAAAAATTAGCTTAAATTGAATTTTCATTGCACAGTTATGATTCGATGAATCGACCCATTCAGCTACTGACGATATTTGGCTGATTCAATAGTGGGGAAGGCCAGCGTTGGTCAACATGGTCATACTAAACTAATTATGATCTACGACAAGTGAGCAAAGCCTTCCTTACTCAGTCTCTGACGTTCCTGGTGATCAGCAACCGAAATGAAACAATTTGGAAGGAAACTTTGCATTTCTCTGGGTTTAACCATTGGTGGTAAGCACACAAGCTAACTCAGTATGTTAAACTAGTTCTGATGCTTTTTGACGTTTTGAAGTGCATTGTAACAAATTCTATCTTCCAGCCATGTCACTGGTACTATTCTGTGATAATGGTCAGTAGAGTTGTTGTTATGACCATTGACCTTACATAAAAAGATGGATGTAGCCTCCAGATCTGAAAATCAAGCCTTCAACTTGCACTCTTTCTACCTGCAAACGCTTCTGGTTGTAGAATGAAATCTTGTGTGAGAATATGATCCTACTTCTTACTTCATTTGTTCCTTCAGTAAACATTTTCCTTAATGGTTATATTTTCTTATTCACTAGCTTCAAGACTCTTTCAATTCAACATGCTGCTCGTTTTGCAAACTACAGTGCCATTTAGAGGAACATGGACAATAAAGCAGAGTGTGTTACGGGGCAGAGCTGGTTCATCAAAAGACCAAGATGGTGACGGCCAAATGTCAAACTCAACACAGTCACAGTCGGTTACTAGTTCCATCTTTTATTTCAAGTCTATAGATATTACAATATAAAAACAGGAAATCACACAAAAATACAAAGACTCACTTTATTACCATAACTCTAAAAATGACACATCAAACAGTTTTGTCAAAAAGCTTCTTCAAGTTTCCAGCAATCTGATGAGGTTTGTTTTTCATAGGCACAGCGGGTTTCACACTGGTACCATGAACGTTTAATGATTTATTGCTTTTTCAAGTTCCTGCACAATGAGACCTTGCACTTGTAATTTATCGGTTTTGGTCTGCGCAGTTTGACAATTCAAGTTTTACAATATAAAGCTTTTTTTTTTTTTTGAAAATTCAATAAGGAAGATCTTTAACCTCTCACTCCTCCTTCCATTGGGAATTCCGGCTATCATCCTGCAATTACACTTTGATCTGCGCCACCAATCCCCTCATTTCCACTCTGTCGCAAAACTCCTTTCATCCATTTTTGATGGCACGGTGCCGAGCCAATCAGTCGGCTGCTCTTTGAATGTCACCATGCTTCTGTCATTCTGAATTTCAGACATATGATTCTGCCACATCACCTTTTCCAGCAGGGCGACCCAGGTGTTTCAACTAAAACACCTCACTGACTCCACCACTGCCAGGAGGATTCTTCCCATTTCCTGTCTGCACTCGTCTATTCTTATCAAAGATGCATCACATCAGCTGTGTCTTATCGCTACAGTGCCTCTCTGTTGTCAGCCTCAGTAAACATGCTTATCTCTCTATTGATCTCTCCTTAATGAAATACAAACCATTGACAAGCGTAAGTCCCCGGTGCAACGTTTAAAGTACGTGTTCAATCAGTACGATGACATTTTACCCATCATCCCTGAATGTGCAATGACGTCTATGTTAGGAAACAAACATTACTTCCACGTCCTCACTTCCAATATTTCTCCCAATCTTACACTTTCTAGTATTGTGTAACAGACCCCGCACATAACCAGGAACATGGGGTGTAAAACTTAACGCAGCTCAGTTGGAACGTTTGTTCCTTTTCGTGACATCAAGTAGTGTAAATACAAAATCAAGACATTAACATCTTCTCTAAGTTAATATACATAAAGAATATTATATGTAACTACATGTATGGCTTTTTGTGGTACAAAAAAAAAAAATGATACAACTGTTTGTAAGCACATCCAGTTGTGCTTTATGTTATCAGTGCATTCAGACTAAATCAATCAGTCAAAAGGGAGACGGGACCAATTTTAAAGTAACTTTGCCATGTAGTGTTCTGCTCAAAACCACTGACTTGTACACCTCTGAGCTACTGATTACAACACTATCTACACTCCTACGACATTAATTTTGGTAATAATTCTAAGTATGTACGGTAGGATGAATTTAGGAAAACACATAAGGCAGTTTTTGAGAGGCAATCATTATAAAAAGCTGAGACACATTGAGCCAGTCAATACTGAAAGACTCAAGTGGAGATGTGTCTGCAACACGTAACAGTGCAGTGCCAGTGTTCTGCCATCTGCCATTAAAAGACCAGACATTGTGGCAATATGAGAACTATTCTATTCCTTCAAATTGCAGCACAGTTTCACCTGAAACTGTAAAGGTCACAGGCAAGCCTATCTGTGCCCGTATTACTTTTCATGGAAGTTAATTCCACCTTGCTCCAGTTTTGACAGCAGAGCTAGTGGAGTATTCGGTGGAGGTATCTCTCTGGGTTGTTCTCTCCTCCTCTCCTCAGTCCTGAGCTGGTTCTAGCTGGTCTCTCAGATGTCCCTGCAGGACTCTGGCTCTCAGTTAGTCCCATTTTGGCCCCCGTTTCTCTTCCTGTCGTCCCTGCTGAGGTGTGTCTGCTGGCCTCTGGGTTGCTCTGAGCTTCAGGATCACTCTCCTCCCCGGGATCCTTCCCCTTGCTGCTCGGCGAGCTCTCCCCAATCCTGAACAGCAAACATTGTTAACGGACGCGAAACACTGAAAATGTTGGAATTTTGTGCATGTATGTCAGCAGTGTTTCTACCTGAGGTGATTGAAGGCTTGCAGCCAGTGTGAGCCCAGCACGTCCCTTCCGTTAGTCCTCAGCCCTCTTCGGTGACTTCTTGCCCTCAGTCCTATTAACGCCTGAGCCAGTTCGGCTTCATCCCTGTGGCCCCAAACCAGCTGGGCCCTCTGCTCCGCGTCCTGGTCGCCCGCCGCCCTGAACAGCCTCTGAAGCTGCCACAAGTTCACGTTGCTGAAGATGTTCCCTGAACCAGCCTTCCTGCTCCTCCTCTCAGCCAGCCGCCACAGCGAGGCAGGGCCCGCCAGCATGGAGGCAGAAGGGTGGGCGGGTCTGGTATCCATCAGGAGAAACACAGGAGAAGGTGGCATACAACGCAGGTTCCACTCTGTGGAGAAGGAGGCAGAGAGGAATTTCAATTTGCAAAGTAAAAGGTTTGTGATTTATATTCGACAAAAGGCAGTGCGGGCTGATAAAGTGTGTGTCGTCATGTGTAACGTACACGAGGACACAGCCAGCTGTCACAACACTGTCAGCCTGTTGCGGGTCTTCTGCTCTGATTCTTTAATCCTACTTTAGACAACAAGTGGCGAACTGTGCTTGAAAGCCCATTAAACTGCAGATGGTAACTTTATCTCTCTTTACGCACTTGTGCCATTAAGTGGGACACCAACAGATGAGTATTAGCCGAGGGACCAAGGTCATGACTGCATATGGATCAGTGGCCTTTCTACTGAACTTTCTTTCAACCAAAGGTTTTACTTACTACCTTTACGGAGCTTTCAACCAAAGGTCATCTTGCAGAGGCTCTCAGAGGATCCTCTGTTTGACTCGATATTATTCACAGGTCAGGAATGACGTGTCCCCATCCTCTTTTAGCTGAGCTTAACTCTGCAGGGTCTCTCTGTGCCCAGAGGTCTAAATATACATGATAACTATTTTAGCCCTGCATGTTTCTTTGTTGTTCTAAATATACTGTGATAGATTGTCGGTGGAGGCCGTTTTAATATCATTTTTCAATATTTTCTTTTTCCAACAGGGGTCTATTATCACCACCAGCTCATAAACAAGGTTCCACATTGTTCTGTGCAGAAGTCCTCAACAGTGAAGTGGGTTATCTGAGGACATGTTTCTTGTTGATCATGATCATATGCCGAAACAGAAACACAACCACGCATTGACAGACCTATGTGTTTGCATTACAGGCTGGCAACATTAACCACACATCACTGGCTTCCTGACAGTTAACTGTTTGCATAACAAAGAGTTTCGGCTCAGTGGCGCACAGACACGGGGTCTCTTGCAAAGCTACGAGTTTCTGGAGGGGAAATAAACAGAATCTTTGACACATTCTTGGTTCTCTAAGATAAAACAGAACGAATAAACAACTTACAGCCCAATCCATGCTGTTTTCAATTCTATTTTCACAGCCCTGTGGCTAAAAAAAAAAACACAATACGAATCGCATGAGAATCATGTGATAAAACGAAAGGGCATCTGCTTACCAGGAGATGACCCAGAACGAATCTTTTACGCTTCTTTCTTCTATCGCGTCTCCTTCCTCGTTGCGTTCATCGCCGACCCTTTTACGAACAAAACTGCCACAATGGCCGAACTGTTGCAAGAATATGTGTGTGTCCAGTCTTGACTGCAATCAATTTGTGTCCTTGAACAGGCTGTCAGTCACAAATCAGTGCCGTGAAAGCGACTAATGGGAGCAGAGCCGTGCGCTCGTCCCGCCTGTGCGCGCCGGAGCTCGGTTCCGTTTCCACCAATGGCTGGTCTTGGGGGGGAGGAGACCGGGGGGCGAGGAGGATGGGGAGGGCGGTCGGTCCCGCCTCCCGGCCACGTAGGGCGTGAGGGCTGAAATCCATTGACGTCAATGAGCCTGGCTGGCACAACAAACGTCTGTCAATTATGCGAGAAAGAAGTAACATGTGAGAATCCTGCGCACACAGCGTGACGCACGGGCTCTAAGGCAGCATATCTGTACGATCAGAGCCAGCATGAGGCTGTGACACACAATCCACATCCATAGGGTGGGAGAAAAAATACTCATGGTGCTGACTCCAGCTGAAGAAACAAAAGCATGTTACGTTTGTTTGTGCGTGCGTAAAAGACACGAGGAGATGCGCCACAGACCCCCGGGTGGAAGTGGAAATCAGGGCGCAGATGAGTGGACATGGATGAGTCCAGCAGAGGAGGAGCAGGGTTTGAATTACAGGCCACCCCCCTCTCCATCTCCCAGCCCCCCAACACAGACGCTACATTCAACAGAGGAAACGGAAAAGACGAAACATCGGCTACAAGAAGGTTTGTCATTTCAAAACCCCGGGGCCGTGGAAAGAACAGAGAGTTCCCTTTTTATTCCCATAGGCTCCTTGTCCACTTTTGGCTTCTTTGTTTGGCCACAAACCCGGCCTTCCAGCCCCCTTGTTTTCACTTTTTTTTTTAACCCATCTTTTCCCCCAGCTGTTTGCAGCTGGCAAAAAAAAGCACCCGCCCTGTTCGGGAATAAGGGACCGAGAGTGACCGGAGGAGGAGAGAGATGCCACCCCAACCTCCCCCCCAGTCGGCCCAGCCGCAGGTGAGGAAGAACATCCTAAAGTTCCTCAGGAGTTTTCCGGGAATCGTCCGCATCCTGCAGATCGTGTTCGGAGCCGGGCTGTGGGTCACCATCGCCGCCAACAAGTACGAGGGCTCCATCCACTTTGTGCTGTTCGTCGCTGTCCTCTTCTGGCTCCTCACCCTCGCCCTTTTCTTCCTCACGCTCCTGGACAAGCAGGACCTGGTTCCGCTGCTGGGAGGGGACCGCTGGTTGTCCACCAACCTGGCGCACGACGTGGCCGCCGCCGTGCTCTACCTGCCGGCCATAGGTGTCATGATCTACAAGACGGATCGCAACTCGTACTGCAACCTGGAGCTGTACAAGCACCTCTGTCTGTACAAGGTCTACCTGGCGGCCGCCGTGTTCGCCTGCCTGTGCTGCCTGGCTTATCTCCTGTCGGTCACGTACGGGGCGTGCAGGAAGTGTCGAGGAGAGCAGACAGTTATCTGATGAGACTAAATTGGGTGTGATGGCAATGAGGGGATGCGTGTGGCTCCGCAGCAAGATGAGGAATAGTTAACTTCACTGTAATTTCACTCAACAGTCACTCTTATCCCAGATTTCTCTACTGTCTCCCCCTCTCCCAACTTTCCACCTTTTGTGTTTGAGGCAGGATCAGGCCTTGTTATTATCAGTGTATTTAATAGTTGCCATGAACAGCAGCTCATCCTACAGAGGCCAAAAGCAACCAGGAATGTTAATCTAATTGGTAATGTGCACAAGTGGCATGTGTTTTGTCTTCTATATTTAATGCCATTTTCCCTCATAAAAAAAAAATCATACTCATGTAGGGACTTATTATAGCAGTATTTAGTGTATACATTTTGCAGATTTGTGTTGGTACTGTCCATCTAAAGCCTCTCATAGGATTGCTACAGTTGTTTCTCACAAGGCATTCTTTTTTTTATTACCTTTTTTTAAAGTATATATTTTTATGTGTTTTTATTTTGTACGACAGCAAACTATACTGAACAGTTACTGACACGCGCTGGAATGACTTTTATCTCTTACAGAATGAAATACTTGCCAGCTCTGTTTTGGTTTTGTCTATAACTCAAACATTGCGTGCAGCTTTTTAAAAAAAAATTTTATTAGTGCCTTCTGTCAGAATGCTGTATACTCAGTGAGGTTGTGACAACCGCAGACCCTACAGCGTGGATGTGTTCGGTGCTACGATGTGTATGCTGACCAAAGCTACTCCTCAAGTGTTCATTATGTAAATCCAAAAGAGCAAAAAGAGTAAGAATAAAGACGAGTGAGAGAGAGAGAAAGAGAGAGTCAGTGAGATGTTTCTTTGGTTCTGATCATGTGTTGGTGGATGAGGAAAGGCTGCTTGAAGAAAATGTTGGTAAAAAAATGCTTAAATGCTTCGAGTTAAATTTGGAGAGAGAACTGAGCCGCACGCTTCAATCGTGCTTTAAGTGGCTTTTTCCAAATGAAACACAGATTTAGAAAAGACTAGCAACGGAAGCCCTCAGGAACTTCCTGTTGGGAGATAAAAGCCTCAGCCAATCAGCAGGGATCCTTTATACACTATGCCACTTAACCACATGAAAGCCAGAGATCCTCAGACTTATCTGCATTTAAAGCAGCCACTCACACATAATGTGCATGTGCAGTATGATACAGAGAACGCGTGTGGTGCTTGAGTGTTATCTTTCTTTTAGATTCAACTTGTGCGTGTGTGTGTGTGTGTGTGTGTGTGTTTTCTGTTGTGAACAATAATCTGGGAAGAGGCTTGGTTTTACCGGAACAGTCTGTTGGGGTTCTGGAGGTGGGCTGAAGTTCAGCCAATGAAAATGAAGCCAAGCAGTGGAAGATGATTCAATGTCTGTTCCAGTCAGCATCCAGTTCTCAAAAACACGCTGCAGACAAGTTGCTTTAACAGCACCCAAAGCCGCACTCTGGTGACTGTGTTTGGTCGCCTTTAAACAGTCAGCAAGAGAGAGCCATTACTCTATGTCTCTTCTCACATTTGTATTCATATTTTTGCACACTTGTTGCTGATGTGGGACAACATGTGGTTAAAAAGACTGCAGATTATTTACACAAACGTCTCCTTTTTTGGGGGGGAAGGTTTGTTCTTGCATGCCAGCAACCGAACATGATGATTTCAGAGTCAAAACCGATGCGACAGAAATGCAGATATCGGAATATAAATCAGCGTTAATCTCCTAAAGGCAGCTGACAGGTGTATAAAAAGAGGTGAGAAATTTAACGCGCTTTTGCGAGCGCAGGGTGACATCTGTGGCCAGAACTGCAGGCGTGGAAGGGTTAATGTTAACCAGCTGCAGCACCGGGATATAAATCTAGTACTTCTAAAGGAGGAAAGGAGCCCACCCCAGACACACACACACACACACACACTCTCCCACCCACCCTCTCCTCCTCTGAGGTTTCCAGAAGAAGTGTTGTCCTGTCCACGTGTCGGCGCCTGTGGAAACACGCTGTTGTATACAGCCAAGTGGAGACAGTACACAGCAGCTCTGTGTGCTGCATAAACAAAGCACCCCATCCAGGGTTCGGTTTGATACTGAAAGTAACCATAGTGAATCATTTAAGTTTTGGATGAATCACAACTATAGCGTATGCTGACAATTAAAGCCAGAAAAGGATTCTCCACATTTACCCTGAAAGTCTTTTTTTTTTCAGTTCACCACATTAACAGGCTCCTTATTATTACACTGACCGCAGTTTAAAGATTTCTAGGTTTGCAGTTTGAGCCCATTTAGAGTTACATTACATCCACTGTCTAAACAATGAACTCACTTAATCACAGGTAATGAATCCTTTGTGTCGGGGTGTGGGCCCCACAAGAGTGAGGTTGTTGCATTTTTTTCCCGGCTACACAGACAGTAAAGAAAACCCAGACGACATGGTATAAGGACATATAGAGCCAGGCACTGCTCCGGAGTGCCAACTGTGTGATATTTATTTTGGCTAGTCAACCAAAGAAACATTTCCTGTATGTGCTCTCCCACCCATCTGCAAGAGACCGACCATCCAGGAGTCGCCATAACCCCTTCAAACGGTCTCCCAGCCCCTCCCTGTGGAAGAACAGCATCCTGTTACACGCTGTTGTCATGGACTGATGTCAACTGAGTGAGAAAGTGATACCAAAAATCAGAAATTTTAAAGTGAGGATTAAAGTCCCAATGGATAACAACGACACAGCTGTGATTCACTGGGGTAATGATATCATCACTATAGGGAAATAGCAAGAATGTCTTTTTTGTTTGACAAAAACAGCATTTTCTTCTTGCGTCTGTGTCCAACTATAGTGCTGCACAGAACCCAATGTGAGCTGCAGGTCAGCCTCCGTGGAGCTGGGAGGGAACAGATGTCTTGTTCAGGTCTGTTTTACCAGGCCAGATTGGAAAGGAATTCATCTTAAAGTGTTCTTGCAAAAGCAAAATGTACACATTGTGCACCACTTTGTTGCTTCAAAATGTATCGTTATTCTGTTTTTTTATTATTACAGCAATCATTTTGAGTCTGCACATGACGTTCCCAAAACTAAGTAGGAAAAGGTTTGTAATCCTAAAGTGTAGTTTCACCTTTTATTCGTCTACCTTAAAACAACATTCACATTACCCTGCTTACAGTAAATGTTTTTCTTTGCTATATAATTATTTTTCCCGTCCAAACTGGCTGTGAATACAGCTGTCCCTTCCAATGTAAGTGCCACAGTCCCTATGTGCCAAAAAAAAAAAAAGGTTTCTAGAGTTTAGCTGAAGCTAATACAAGGCAAGAGCAGTTTAAGGCATTAAAATCTAAAGTTAAAGGATTTCCCCTTTGTGCTATTGTCCTTCCATCAAAGAGGTTCAATAAGAAAGCAATAGCTGGAGAAACACAAGATGATTTTGCACTAGAAACACTTTCAGAGATGCTCACTTGATTTAATGAAGCTTAATTATTCCTTAACTTTGGAATACGTTTTTGCACAGTCCCCAATCTCTTACATTAGAACCTCTTCAAAGTGTGTATGAACAGAAGGGAACAGTTACAGCAACCAGAAACCCTGTCAGTATGCATATGGCAATGTCGGTATTATTTTAAGACAGACTTGAAAAATGTGAGTGTGAATTTGTCCTTTAACCATCTTGGGATTTTGTGCAAGTTTAGCAGTATTTAACAGGAACTAGAGTTTAAAGTTGAAACCCACTCTTTTTACTGTGCACAGACCTGATTTTGATCTCAGTTGCTTTGTTTTCGTAAGACATTCTCTCAAACCCGAGGCTGGTGTTACACAGAGTTTACTCAACCAGGTGTGTATACTTGAATGGTAAGAACCCACTCAGCAGCTGTCCAGGATTGGAAGAGCCTCATTTATTCCTACCCACCCAAAGTCTGGCCGGGTAATTCCCAGTGGATGTGCTCTGTCTTATCTGTGTATCTGCTTCTGTTTCTTTCCCTGCTGCCAGCCCTGGTGTCCTGTCTCGCTCAGGAGGCTGCATGTACGCACATGAAACATGAAAACACAGACACACGCACACGGCGCTGCCCTGTTAACCACATTTTCATCAGCTACTGCTGAGATGCACATTCCACTGCCGAGGAGGGGGAAAGAGGGGCTAGGGAACCAGATGGAGGCCAACCGAACAAGTGAATGAGCAGAAGAAAAAAAAAAAAGAAGAAGAAACAAAAAGCGAGAGGGAAAGACATGCAAAAACACCTTTGAGGTCCAAGCAGGAATCTGAGATTGACATTTCCTGTCTGTGTCGGGCATGAATCGGCACAGTGTTCTGGGCGTGGAGGCCTTGTTTGTCTCTGATACTCTTCAGTTTGTAGTTTCCTAACATAGTTACTGGGATTACTGATTCCACATCTGTTGCAGCAGCTTTTGTCCAGACGATACTTCTGAATGGGCACAGTGTTCGTGTTGTGCGAGGGCAATGGCAGCCAGTGGTGGGAAATAATGATAGCTATTTATAGAGCCTCGAAAATACCACAGCTTCCTTCAATCTACCAGTCCTCAGCCAAGATGTTGAGAGTGTGTTGCAGAGTGAATGAGTCCAAGTCTGAAAGGAAGGGAGGGGGAAGGTTTTTTCGTCACTGGGTGGATGAACTCACTAATTTCCTGTCTGACATTTAATGATTCTTACTTGCAGCTTACATCAGCGGGAGCACCACCTCCATTCATCACCTGCAAGTTTTACCTCCTAAAAAACAAAATGTCAAGGACGGAATTAGAAGCGATGATTAAATTTCCCATGACTGAAACTCTTTACGAACACTGCAGTTTTAGTGCAGCGTAAGCGGACGCGCGCTGGGAAGTGAAAACAAACATTCTTTCCAAGTGTGGATCATGGATATTCTGATAATAGCTCACACAGCTCTGAACTGTTTCCCAGCAACAGCTTTCCCACAGTCTTCACACACAGACGTACAAATTCTCTTTGTTGCATCACACTGCTGCTGTAAGGAAAAAAAATAGCTGATTAAAAATGTTTTTTCTTTCAAGCTCTTGCCTCTCAAGTTAAATTATGTCTACAACTGTGTCTGACACATGAACGCATCATGCTGTATTTTTCACTACCTTTTAAGAATGATGCAAAGCTGATTGTCTGCAAAAGTTGCACAATAAAGTCAAAGAACAAAGAGCAATGTGCTGATGAAAAAAAGGTCTAAGTTCACAGACAGACTAGTTCAAGATGGGATCTATCGCTCTGACTAATTTGAAAACTTTTATACTATGATACTACGCAACTATCAATAACAATAAATAAGCAAATTTCACTGTTATCCACACTGTGCATCACTGCTCAATTTTGTCAGCAATGATTTAGTTTACCCACAAGGAGGAGCAATAGGGCCACACGAACCCTGGACTTAACCCTTTCCCAGTTTGCTTCCCCTATTCGATCCACTCTATGAGACAGATCTGCAGGCACTAAAGCTATGGTAGACTACGCCTCACTATCCTTCATAAACCTGTAGAAAATACTGTTGCATATAGAAGTGTCCAAAAGTCTGAGACAACACCAAAAATCTGACATCTTTTCATGCAAACCTGGAAATAATTTGAAAGTTTGAGAAATTAGACACAATCAAATACTCAGGAAGTTGTGTCATGTACATGTTTTTTATCAGTATTGTTGTGCCTCAAGGTACGAGCAGAATATTCCTTATTAGGCAGCACTGTGATCATGGAAACGTGGCAACAGAACTACATGAGAGTTCCTAATATGGGAATTGCTCTTCTGTAAAACGCAACACCCAAAAGAGGGTGGTGCATTCAGGACATCACTGGGTGCAAGCTGTCCAGTCTGCGAGGTCTGTGCAGCGAGCAGTGCCTCAGGAAGCCCTTGGGGGTCATAAAGACCATAACACACACCCACACAACAGCCTGTTCTCCCTGATGTCCTCTGGTAGGAGATGCAGGATTCACAGATTGCATAACCGCAGAGTGAGGAACAATTTTTTTTCTCAAGCTATAGGACTGTTGACTAAATAACGCACATACACAAACACTTTTGCCCCTCCAACCTTCTAATTCTGACTTTTGTCGCTCTTTCAAACATTAAACACTCTCATGTCATTTCAGAAATGTTTGTATCGGTCGACAGGTGAGACAAACAGTCGATGTGGTCATGTAGGTTGGAGAACTTGTTGATACACTCACACAAGAAATCTAATGTTGGTGCAATACCCTTCATATAGGTTTTACAGTTTGTCCTCTTACACAAATGGACTATTGTTCTTCTGTCTTCAGAACTACTTAAGCTTTCGACAGCTTTGTTTGTGTGTGCATTTGAGTTGTTACGTTGCTAACAAAAACCAAGTGTACTTGGTGGAAGTGAAACAACTTATTGCTCAGTGACATAATGAACGCAAATAACCAGTGATAACACAAAGAAAACAAGGCTGGTGGATGCTGCTACATCAAGGAACCAAATCAAACCAAACAAAGGCTAACAGAGTTAAAGAAACTGGCAAAACCAAAACAACAAAACTCGCAAGCCAAACCTAAACCCAATAGCAATACCCATAACCAACAAAGGGACTAAACAAACGAGTGCCTCAAAAGACAAGTAATCGCTTCACGAAGTTGAACAGCTGCTAACCGGAGATATAGCCGTCATCAAGACACGGGTAACTGCCACACTAAGGTAGCAGCTGCCAACAGAAGTTACATTTTTAACATAAAACAGAAAGACAAAAGGCACCAGGGTGAACTGTTCACATTAAATCCCAGCCACCACAACAGAGAGTTTGGTTGAGGCTTTATATTCCAAGTGTGGCGATTGCCTACATGGATCGTTGTCTCCCCACACAATGGTCATAAGTCCACCACATAAACAAGATGGCACATAAGCAGCAGGGGCCTTAACATAAGTGTTTCACATGACTGTACTTGTATAACTGCAGTGACAATAAACATCTTGAATGTTGAGTGTCAGAAGTCAAACTTATTCTGAGCAAAGAGGACCTTTCTCAGCACCAACACTTTGTGGAAACTGCGTTAGTTGTATCCAAAGCATGACTGGGAAGACCGAAAGTGATCACATCATGAGAAGGTACCACAAGCTTTGTTCACTGAGTGAAAGAAAAAGCAACTTCATCACAGATATAGAATTTGATAAATAAAGAAAATAAGACTGCAAACTGTAAAATTGTTCTCAAGAGAAGGCTATCTGGTTGTGGACTTAGAGGATGAGTTACATTCACACAATGCCCTAAAACTTTTTTTAACTGTTTACTAATAATAGGGTTATTACCCATGTTAAGGAGCACCAGTGTTGATGAATGCACCTTTCTAAGTGTTCCAAAAGTTTCTGTAATGCCAGCAGTGACAATGTTGTCTGTCTACTAGTTCAGTGAAGTGGAGGAATCTTGTAGAGGGCTGGACAAAGAGCTGAAGACAGAAGGAAAACAATTCAGTCAGTAGGTGGTGCTCCCGTCAGAACTGGGCTTATCGGCATGAAATGTTCAAAATAAAATATGTTTTGCCAAAGTATGAACGTGAACCATGTACAGTTTATCAGATATATCAGGTGTGTGTGTGTGTGTGTGTGTGTGTGTGTGTGTCTTTTATTTTTATTAAATGTTATTGTATAAAATAAATAAATATATAATTCTGCCTTCAGAGTTGTCCTTGTGCTGCGTGTCCATTCAACCTTTCAAACTGCCCTGTTTGCCACAGCAGCAGAGTCCATTATTATTTTACCTGTTAATAAGTAAGTTAATTACACCATTTGCCCAAATGCAAGTCTCAGCAATCAAGTTGTTATTGTAATAAGTAGTAGTTTGGCTGGAATAAACCTTTCAAACCTCAACTTGTTGGTTAAAAAGCACTATTTGGGTGGAAAAAGAACTTTAGAATTATAAGTACTTGGTCATGAAGTAGTACTTTATGTGGAATCGTCCTTGGATCAACCTTTTAAATTATAAACATATTTAGAGAGAAATCAACCTTTAGAACTGAATCACGCATTTTGGCGATCATGCATTGTGGTAGGTGATGCAGGGCCCTGAGAGTGCCTCCTCCAGGTCTGTAAACACCCACTATTGGGGACTGACAGGCCCTGACTGACAGTCAACCAATGACGTGCCGAATAGCCAGTCAGCCACACAACTGGATAATAGGTCACATAACTGGCCAGCCAATTATGTGGGGGAAAACAACAACAACAAAAAAAAACAACGTTGACCAGCCCCCACTAGACACCGGCCCACCAGGACAGTGCCCTGTATACCAGATGGCCAGTCCATCTATGGCAGTATACCACAGTTATTATGCATTAAATCATAAAAAAAGATTCACAAAAATTCTAAAGAACATTATCAACATGTACAGTTTCCCAAGTGCCCACAGATGTTACCAATACTGGGAATAATAGTGGCTGTGGATGCTTTACTATTCACATTTTTGTCTCCAATCTGCTCTGTGTAAAGTTAAGCCAAAAAGTCAGTGACATCATTTTAACACATTTTGCAGGCTGCAGTCTGCTCTGTGAGAGTATTATAGATGTAAGGTATTGATGTGAGTTTATTGCTGTTTATCAAACGCAGCAATTTGCCATATGTGTCCAAACAGCCATGGTATTTAGGCGTGGTGCTAGCATAATATGTCTGCTAAAGGCCAAGCCACAAATGTTTTGCTTCACATGCAGGTTACGAAAAAAGAGTTTCATGCCAAAAAAAAAAACTACAAAAACAAAATCTACATTGCTAAGCAAAATAAAATGTTGTCATCATACAGATGTGTACTCCTCTCATATAAACTGACAAAAATTTACATGGTAAAAACGGTCAACTCTCATGCACAACTGTAAATTTAGCCCAACAAATCATAGTGTTACAAACTAAAGTTTTGCTTGACAGCGTACAATGCAAATGCAGAATATAGTCAAAGATACCTTAACGGGGACAAAATGCTTCCAACATCTCTGTACTGGTTGTTTCTGTTTTATCCGTAACATTTGCTCATGAATACACTGTTCCAACCTGGGACAACAGTACAGATAGTGCTTTTTGTAGCGTTTTATTCAATATGTCACACCTCCCATCTCTCATATCAGCTCCCTGTTCATTTTCTAAATGTACCCTCGTCTTGCAATCATATCATTTCTCCACAACCCTTTATATCTTGAGCACCATTGTACAGATACATGACTATTGCGCTGCACAACGGCACAAGGCTCCTTCTGGTCATTTTTGGTGCTCTAAACCAGGGCCGTGCAGAGACCTTTGGAGGGGCAGGTGCTCAAAGTTAAAAGGAGGCACATGGAGCACGAATTTGAAACACCATACAGAAACATACCTGACAATAAAACTGGTTGAATTGTAGCAACCCATATTAATAGAGAATGTAGCATAGAATCACAACATTCCATAGCATTGTCCACACCTCACGTCTTTGTTAGGGGGCAGTCTATGTTTGACCTGATGAGGTACATCGAACAGCTTCTGTTGAGGGGGTTGGTGAGGAGGCTGCTGCTGATGACATCACTCGAGGTTGTCTTTATTCTGTGTTGGGGTTTTTTGTTTTTTGTTTTTTGTTTGTTTTTTTGGAAGTACACCATCCTTGATGCTTTGGCAATATTGTTAACATGATGTACAATTCCATTAAGACATTTTGAACTGAATTTAATTAATTGGATAGATAGATAGATAGATAGATAGATAGATAGATAGATAGATAGATAGATAGATAGATAGATAGATAGATAGATGTTATGTGATGTAAAAGATCAACATAAAGAAGAGTCAATACAGTACAATGTACAGAATGAAGGTCAGACAGAGCCGCTGACGCCCACCTCTGTCATTGGCTGAGAAACACAAGACGCGTCTTTTGAAGGAATTTCATTGGATGTGAAAACCAGGAAGTGTGGGAGTAACCAATCCACTGAATAAAAGGGTTTGACAGCGACGAGCGGACCCGTCTGCTTCCCTGGAGTTGGAGTTCTCAGTTTAACACCCTCAGCATCTGATTTTAAAAAACACAAATAATTTATATCGATTGAACGGCTTTTCCTATTGATCATGGCGGCTTACAAGTTGGTGCTGATTCGCCACGGAGAGAGCAACTGGAACCAGGAGAATCGGTTCTGCGGCTGGTTCGATGCAGATTTGAGCCAAACCGGAGAGAAGGAGGCGAAGAGAGGAGGACAAGCGCTGAAAGGTGAGAAAGAACCGAGTGTTTTTCTCCTCTCATCCACTGTAATGTCTGTGACGGCTAATTGCATAATAGCCTGTGCATGCATCAGGTCGCAGAGCGGCCCCTGGACGCGCAGCAGCGATGCTCTCATGTGGGGCAGTGATGTTACTCAGCCTCAGAGCAAGAGACTGCACATGGAACTCATGACTTTAATTCATAATGTAAAGAAGAAAAGCTGTAAAGCAGAGCACTTATTTGTGGGTCATTTGTCAATTTTGCATCTGACTTCAACAGAACAGGAAGAAATCACAAAAGCCCTCTAATGTATGACAGGAGCTTCGATTAATCAGATTGTAACCACAGCCTGCTGGCACTTGTTGGTTAATCACTTTGTCCCTCGAAAAAAAATGCACAGTTTCAAACAAAAAGTATCAAACATGCTCTAAATTCAGCTTCTCACACTGGCTCTCATTGGCTGTTTTTCATATATATATATATATACATCAGTATTATACTTTTCTTCATATTTCCAGGTTTTTAGGTGGATAATACAAGCACACTGAACCTTGTGCTTGAGAAATACTAAATGCAGTTTCTGATTAATCAGTTTGCTGACTATCCCATCAGTGTGTGAAAACAGTGCTTAGTTGCAGCTCTAAATGTGGCTACAAGATCCCTTTGATTACCAGTAAGGCTTGAGACTCACTTTTTTTTTTTCTTACCTCTCTTCAGAGTGTCGTCTATAATTTCTGTCTAATGCAACAAGTGCTGTCATTCTCACAGGGCATCACGGTGGAATTCACTGACTAAACAGTCACAGTTCTCTTTTGACAGTCAAAAACCTGCAGTGGTTCTCTCCCTCTCTGAAACTCACAGATGCTGGCTTTAAGTTTGACATTTGCTACACCTCCGTGCTGAAGCGGGCCATCAGGACGCTGTGGCTGGTCATGGACAGCATCGACCAGATGTGGGTGCCGGTGCATCGGACCTGGCGGCTAAACGAGCGTCACTACGGTGGCCTGACGGGACTGAACAAGGCCGAGACCGCCGCCAAGCATGGCGAAGCTCAGGTGAAGATCTGGAGGCGCTCATTCGATATCCCTCCCCCTCCCATGGGCCCAGACCATGACTACTACACTATCATCAGCAAGGTGAGATATGATATCTTCAGTACATACACACACACAAAGAACAACTTTGTTGGCCTGTGAGGAAACAAATGGTTTTGTACATATTAGCCAACTTGAGCAAGTAACTCCACAGAGGGGTAAAAAGAGGAGGCATGACGTGAACACGTCTCTGTATTCTGGCCTTTTCACCATCTGTGACACCAATAATGAGTGAAATCAGCTGAAATGACAACAGTGATTAGAGAGATAATAGTGGATTCAGGGTCATGTGTGTTAATCTTTTTTTGCATAGACTGTTGAGCTTGAATTTCTAAATGTTTCACACATTTACACGTACAACAGTGCAATGAAACCTGACAGCCACAGGAATGGAGACTGACTATTTGCCAGCAGGAGCCCTGTGGCTATTACCCAATACCATGTCCACTGTGAGTTAATATATGACTGGCAAGGATGAGTTCTGGGTTCAAGTTCAAAGTCCAGTCAAAGTAGGAACAAGCTGATGATGTCTTGACAGGGGCAGACAGAGGTTAAAATGTAATTATAGCATTACTTAAAGCATAAAACTTTTAAGACATAAAAGTCAAGAGAAAGAGTTTCAGCATTGCTTTGCTGTTTCTATTCTCTTCCATTATTTAATTTACTTGGTGACATTATCTTCTTTGCAGGATCGTCGCTATGCAGACCTCACAAAGGACCAGCTGCCTTCCTGCGAGAGCCTTAAGGACACCATCGCACGAGCGCTGCCCTTCTGGAACGAGGAGATCGCCCCTCAGATCAAACGTGGAAAGAGGGTTCTCATCGCTGCCCATGGAAACAGTCTGAGGGGGATTGTCAAGCACCTGGAGGGTGGGTGGGCTGCAGAGTTTAAATACAGAGATGCAGCGAGTAGACTGTGGGCAAAACTTTGTACTCAGCAAACAATGCAGTTGTGCTTTGGCAAAAGTTTTCCACTTTTCACATTTCATCTTAGCTGGCTAACTCTTTACCTTAAATGAAGGGATTCTGCACAGTTTTATGTTGATTGAGATTTTCTATACAGACCAGTGTGCACTCATCTGTTTCTGTAGATAATCTTTGGGAAGGTAGTTAAATATTTCATTTAAATGCTGTTTGTCAAATATTAATACTCTGATATTATCATAGTTTTCCATGCTGCAGAATTACACTTTTTAAATATCTTTTCTCACTCAGACAGGCAGAGCCATTTGCCAAATGCACTTAAACTCTGTCATAAAGGTCCTTTCTTGTTAACAATTTTGTAAATCATAGTAAATCCTCAGATTTATTCATACCCTTCCATTAAAGAAACGGCACAATAATCACTCAAATAACTAGAAACTGAAAAAAGTAATAATAAATAAAACTTTGCTAAATTAGAATTTAGTGAAATAAGACATTGCTTTTAAATTGTGGTTGAAAAGAATAATTTTAAAAACAAAACTGTCCCAGACAAATTAGAGCACTTTGCTGATGAGCAGTGGCCAAAATACCCATCAACAGGTGCAGAAGTCGGGTTGAGAGTTACAGAAAACACTTGATTGCAGTGATTGGCTCAAAGGGTTGTTCAACAACATATTAGTTTACGGATCCCATCATGCTTGTTTGCTTGTTTTTTAGAAATACTTCTGTTGAACCACAATTTAAAAGCAATGTCATGATTTTCATTACATTTTTATTTGTTATTACTTTTGTCAATTTCAACTTATTTCAGTGACAGCTGTTTTTTTTCCTTCTTTAATAGGAGGGTATGAATAACTTTGAGGACGACTGTATACAAAAACACAATCTGATGCTCTTTTTGTCTGTGCTACCATGTGTAGGAATGTCAGATGAAGCCATCATGGAACTGAACCTGCCAACCGGCATCCCCATCCTCTACGAGCTCGACAAGAACCTGAAGCCCGTGAAGCCGATGCAGTTCCTGGGAGACGAGGAGACCGTCCGCAAAGCCATGGCTGCCGTCGCAGCTCAGGGAAAGGCCAAGAAGTAAAGCGACAGAAAAGTCCACTCTACGTACGATGCTAAAGGTTGTCCCAAACAACCGGCCCCAGATTGGTGTTTTTCCTGAATCCTAATTTCTTTTAGGTTTTAATAAATGACTGAATAAAGGCAACCTCACTCTACATGCACAGTGCAGGGGAGCAGTAGGTGGTGATGGACTGGGATATATTAGAGCCACGGGGGCCACAGCTCTCAAGAGATTGTAAATAATATTTGCTAAAATGGTACATTAAAGCGGTAAATATTAGACTGAAAGAGACAGTATTACTAACAAAGAGAGTGTCTTGACTATGTGAGCAATATCTCTTTTGCAATTGACAGATTTATAATACAGTTTAAATTTGTTATTTTTTTTATTTTTGCTTCTGAAAGAGGAGCACGTCTGCCTGTGATGTTCTAAACTGAACTGCTGACTGTCAGAGTAAATAACAGAGACAAGACTGACATCCTGGCTGTGTTCTCTCTGCCACAGTTAGCGACACACATGCAAAATACAGAATGTGTTTTGAAGCTACACACACATCAAAGGCTTGCAATTTACACAACGAGAGGTTTCTGTTGTCCTGTGCTCACTGTATACTGTCTGTCTGTGTGAGATACTATTTTTCGAATGCACTGATGGAGATAAGGAAATGATACCTGCCTCAAACACCATTATTGTTATCATTTTGCATAACTTGGTGTGGTGGAATATTGCAATCTGTTATAAATTAATTTAAAATGTTCTCACTCTCTGGCCATTATTAGATTGACTTTTGAAGGCATTCCTTTGATATATTCCATGAACACAGGGATGTGATTTTGCAATCTCTTGAGAGCAGAATGCAACAGTTAGGACGACTAAACAGTCCTTTTCTCCTACATTGTCTGTCTGTGAATGGACTATGTGCAGCGTCCTTGCATGTCGTCACTATGTCCGACAATTTGTATGTTTCTCTTTACATTCTGAATGGTGCCAAACACTCTTTTTGCACTATATACGTGAACAATCCGTTATTTGGGTTATGGTCCAGCAGCTTCACAATGTCACTGTGAAGCATCTTTAACAACACATGAAAGGTCTAATTTTAACCAGTGTCTCCGTTTCTGGGTTTGACTATTTTTGAGGTCATAGTATTCTTGTGCCTCCTTCTGCTGTTCCTACAGTTAATGCCTACAACTGGCGTCCCAGACTACCAAAGCAGCAGTGGGGTTTTAGGCATCTGTGAATGGAATATCCTATAATGTCTTAAGGTATTAACGTGTTTTCTAGTCAAATGTAATTCCCTCTGTGTTGGATAAAAATGTACCTCAAAAGCCTGCATCTGATAAATGTACAATTATGTGCAAATCTACTGAGTGTGACTGCTTTTTGTTGTCTGGATGAGATTACATTTGATTTAGATTCATTTTTATTTTTAAACAAACACCTTTTTTCCACATAGTGATCAAAGTTACATCAAGATCACATCTTGGTGATGGTCAAACTATTCATTTGACCTAACTCACATTTACGCACTGAACTGATTTAGACAGAGTTTTTAGGAAATGATCAGACGTCTTTTTATTTTTTTTGTCCAAGAACATATCAACAGTTCCCTTACCGTATTGTGTATACATTTGCTCAACATATTTGATTGAAACCTCCAGAATATCCTCTATACAAGACTTTACCATAACATTTAGACAAACTGGATGTGGACAATTAGCTCTCTTTTCAACAGCCAGCTTGAAAAGCCTGCAAAAAGCCACTTAACTCTGCACTTACTGACTTTTATATCCTATCCTGTGGTCTTCACAAGTTGTGTTGACTTGACAAGTATACAGCTGTGATGTGCTATTGTGTGTAGTTCTACATAGTCTCGTGTGCTCTTTCCTGTATGATGCGGTATTTTGTTGCTTCTCTGTACTGTCAGTTACTGTGGGGTTTTATTGTTGTTCTGACAATGAAGCTTTAAGGTTTACTCCAGTACAGCGCATGAAAATATGACATTTACAGGCAGATGACAAATTAAAAGAAAAACCAAGGTAAAGTGTCTGAACCACTAACTGCCATCAGAATAGCTTTGGTGCAACTTAGCATTGATTCTACAACTCTCTGTTCCACGACTCAAGGGACTAATGTTCCAAAAGTTATTCCCTCATTTGGTGCTTTGATAACGGCAGTAAAGAGTGCTGTCTAACATGTTGCTCCCAAATCTGTGTTCAGTCAGGCAGAGATGTGGTAACTGTAAAGGCCATAGCATGGATTTGGTATCATTTTCATACTCTTCAAACCGTAGAGTGATTCCTGGATGTCCTACAGTTGGAAATATTGTCTAAGGGACCACTCCCATCAGGATAGAATATTTTCAGCAGAGGATAAAGGTGATCACTCAGAACTTTATTGATCCACAAGGGAAATTGTTTTATCACAGTAGCACAAAATAAATAATTATATAAGAATGTCCATCCATCCATTATCTATACACCACTTAATCCTCACAAGGGTCACGGGGGGGCTGGAGTCTATCCCAGCTGACTTAGGGTGAAGGCAGGGGACACCCTGGACAGGTCACCAGTCTTAGAGACAGACAACCAAGCAAACTCACATTCACACCTACGGACAATTTAGAATCACCATTAACCTCGACATGTTTCTGGACTGTGTGGGAGGAAGCTGGAGAACCCGGAGAGAACCCACGCTGCACGGGGAGAACATGCAAACTCCACGCAGAAAGATTCTGGGTGTCCTCACCGGGACGCGAACCGGTGACCTTCTTGCTGTGAGGCGATGGTGCTAACCACAGCTCCACCTTGCAGCCCTACATAAGAATGTACAAAATTAAATAAAGATAAGAAGTAAAAAAGCAAGCAGGATGTTATAAAAAAAATGTTGTGTTATATGTGATGATTCAGGCTGTGAAAGACAGCGTGCACAGAACTTCCAAAAAAGTAACCAAGCCCGCACCGTGTACCTGGATGGATGAGGGGGTGCTCAGCAGATGTGAGCAGAGGAGAAATCTTTTGCATGCCTGTATAAATGTTACCACGTTTCTTGACTCTGGAGTCACTTGTTCAGAATCTGTACTGTGCATGTGATTCCTTGCTGCAAGTAAAACATTGATTTGTGTACTGATTTGGAGCAGTCAGGACTCCACTGAAGAATTTTCCTAACGCTGGAAAAAAAAAGAATAAAATACTAAGATGTCCATATGCACAATTTACAATTTTATATTTTTTATTTTTACAGTTATGTTGTGAGCCTGTCCTCTCAAAAGGAAAAGCACAAACCATGCCAGAAAAATGCCATTCACCGTATACCAGAGCTGCAGGATCCTGGCATTGTCGTGGTCAAGGGTTATCCTTTGATTTGTCGTCCATCTGTATGTTTAGGTTAAAAGTGGCCAACAAATAAATATATGTTAAATCATTTATTGCATTTGCAAAAATAATAGGATTTGTTACAAAAAAAAGAGGTAGTTATTAGCCCTTTCACAAATGGGAAGCTGTGACAAAAATAATAATGATAATAATAATAATGATAATAATAATAATAATAATAATAATAATAATAATGTAGCTGGCTTATTCTCAAAATAGAAAACTCTCAACACAGAAAAACTGTTTCTCAAAACCAGCCTGCGGGACTATGAAACTAAAACACAAGTACCAACGTACAAAGTCTGCCACGTTTTGCAAATATCTGAAAGTGACAATAGAAAAGCACATGGGAAATATTTGCAAGTCAAACTCGCATGGGTGGAACCTTCCGGAGTGTCCCTTTAAACTGAGCGACGTTTGGACTCTAAGTTCCAGAATGCAGTTCGTGTAACGCTGTTCGATGTGGGTCCAGGCGGGAGAAGATCTTGCTGCTGAGATGATATTAGCACTGGAGCTCTTCAGCGACCTGTTATTGCCGCCGTAGACAGAAAATGAGGAAAACAACAGAAAATCAAGGAAACGCTCGGTAAGAAGACCTGCCGGCTCTGTTTGTACCCCGTTGCTAAGTTGCAAGCGGGTTAGCTAGCTAGCTAAACACTTCCTGAAACAGCGACATGCTAATTTTCATCATAAACTGTGAGTTAGCCGGCAACTGTACGCCTTGTGTTGGCTCTAAAAGTACGTAACGCTGGTAACGTTTATGCGCGTTTCTGTATATAATTAACGCCAAGAACACTGACATGCTACTAAAAGTACGCAAACACGTTTTTTTATCCTGTTTCCCAGCTAACGTTAGCTAGCTGTTACTCCCTTTGTGGCTGCTAGTCTGTGCACTGTTAGAATACAGCGTTGTGTTAATTCGTAAACGTGACCGAGGTTTGCAACTGACGCTGTTGAGCTGAAGTTCCAAAATTTAGACGTTTATGTTGCTGCTGTCAAAGCGACATCACCGTCTGTCAACGCTGACACCGATGAGCCTGGTAATATTTACTGCTCCAGGACTCGTGTTGTCATTTTCACGTAGCATGCTGTGATTGGTAGCGGCTAGCCGAGCTGACTAGCAGGTGTCTCCCCCTGAGTTAGCCGCGGTAGGAGAACGAACGCCAGGTTGTATGGTTGCGTGTATGTCGCACCGGGCTGTTTGACGTCTTGTTTTTGTTTTATTTTGAAAAAAAATGCACATTTATGCTGCATTATTATTGTCGTCTTGGTTACTAAACGAATTTCGTTAATCAAAACTGTTATCCTTCTCTGGCTTTCTCGCAGAGCACTTGGAGAATACTTCTCACCGAAGAGTAAAGGTGGGTCATTGTGACACATCATTATTTATACATGGTCAAAGGTTGTTATCTCAGACAATAACACTGTATTTGATTTAGCACTGTTAGATTTGCACGCGATTTTCTACACTTAAATGTACCTTACAATAAGAGATGGGGTAGTATTGTCTGGAATTAGCTTAATGTCAGTTGTGAACATATACAGAGCCAAAACTAACATGCAGTCTAAAGTAAAAGCCCTGCAATAAATTATACCTGCAGGAAGATTGTAGTGATGAGTTTTTGTTGAAACCGATTCAGAGAGGTGTTGATTTGAGTTTATCATATACCATGACATTGATAAATGTTTCTTTAAAATGTTCCATGCGGTTTCAGTTGACATACACAGAATTAAACTGTAAGTCACTTTGTCTTTGAAATGGGAACAAATCACAATGTAAAACCTACATCTTCTGTAAAAACATCACAAAGACATAAGACAGGAGCATTTGAATTTGAAAACAAATTCTCTTGGAGAAACCAGATATACATCAGTTTTAGGTTATTTATCAGCAGTGACAGCATATTACCCAAATAGATGATTGAAGTGTTTCTGATACAATAATATATCAAAACTTCAGGAGACCATAATGCATGCATCTTGTTTCTTCCATGTTCTAGTGAAGGACCTCGCACCTCGCTCTCTACCGCAATCTTTTCACCCAGAGACTCCAATGAAGCCCTCTCAGGTCCCTAACCGGATTTCTCATCCACCACCGAGGAGAGTGTTACCGCTTCAAACACCTGAAATGTGCTACAAGGACAGACCAGGTCCACGTTGGCACCCTCCTCACCCCCCAGGACCAATTTATTCAACAGTGCTTGTTCCAGGCAGCACAGCCAACTTTGGAAACTCAGTAAATAGTCCCCCACCAATGGCAAGGGACAAACTAGGTTCTCTGCAGCACTCGGCGCAACCAGGACCAGGACCAATATGCTCTCCTTTGGTTGTGCCATTTAGCCGAACCAACGTAGATACCTCACTTAATAGGCCACAACCCTCACATCCCCATTTATTTCCCCCTGCACCCCCTCACTTCATCAGCAACGGCTCCCCACTCACCTTCAACAAGAAAGGTCCCATGACTGAATCCAAGGGTACTTTATCTAACTCAGGAACACAAAACCAAGAATCAAAACAGGTATTGTTTTCTGTTTGTTTAAATTTGCCATTCGTGAAACCTACTTTTGCTGCTTGTCAAGTATCTTTATGACTTTTGCTTTAGCAGTCATGTGATGCTAAATTGTTTTTGGCTACCATTCACTCTGTCAGGCTCAATCGAACGATGTGAGGAGTTCCACACCTACTGTCGAGCTGCACAGGCCGCGTATAGGCTTTAAAATCTCACCACTCCACACCAGAGCAGCCCCAGCACTTAAGCCACCACCCACTTCAGGCTCAGAGCGAAGCCGTCCTGATGTCACCCGGAGGCCCTCGTGGGGCTACCAGCCTCTGAATACCCAGTCCCCTGACAGGAGTGGTGGTTACAGTTTACCCTTCACCCATGGCACTGCGGCCCCTTGCCAGGTAAAGTTTGTTATGTTGTTAAAGACCCATGAAGTTCATTTGAGGTTTTGCAACCCCAATGGAGGGTTCCTGCAAGCCTGCCTGCATTCTGCCTGCAAAGCTCTGATTGACTTGGTGTTTTTTTCAGCCACCAAAACAACTGCCAATAAGCACAGTGTTAGACCTGTTTGACGTGGCATTAGTGATTCAGAGGTTTAAAACAGGCCCCGGCAGGATGTTTACAACATGACAACAGTAGCTTAAATAGTATGTAATCATTAGTAACGCTGTTGTTGATAAATCACAAAAGGAAATCTGCTTCCTCGGGATTAACGCCAACTTCTTTTTTGTAGAGCCAACAACATGTGCGAACACCTACAAGTGAAAGTGAACACAAAAGTACAGGTCAGTACCCGTTCCCCTCTGCTCCCCACTTGTCTGGTTCTTACTCATTACTCATGACTTAAAGCTGCAAATGTATAAACTAGATGGCATGTTATCTGTTCGACAATTTAGTTGTTGACATCCTGCAGTTTCAGTACAATGAAAATGGCATTGACCTGCAGATAATGTGAACTCACATGATTGAGCATCAGCAGCAGAAGTGTCATTTTTAATCTTTCTTTTACCAGGTATTAAAGTAGGAGTATTTTATATTGAAACTTTGGAGCATAAAAATATCAAATTTCATTTTTCCTGAACCTCCATTTTATCCATATTATTTATATGAGTGTTTTTCCACTGTAGTGCTCACAGGAATTTCCTAAATCGAGGTTGTTTGTTTGTAAATCCTTTAAAATTTGTGAGCCTGATCAGCTGCTACATCAAAAACTACTACCTTTATATGTGACATAACACTGCTGCAGTTATTTTTATTATTGATTAAGTATTTTCTCATAGATCTATCAACACAAAATAACTGAAAAATGTTGATTGCACCAGTGTGACATCCTTAAATGTGTTGTTTTGTCTGACCGACAGTCAAAAGCTCAGAGGGAAAGGATTTGAACAGGACACTGAAAAACTACAATTATCAAATGTTTAGCATTTTCCTGAATCAAAATATTGTTTTATTGCCAGAATAGATGCCTGGAAATGATTTGTTTCTGATTAATATTCTCCTGGTAACAGATTGTGGTGTAATTATCTGGTGTGGGTAATTATCTGATTAAAGCATATAACTGATAGCATGGCCAAGTCTGGTGAACACTGTTATTGACAGACACTGGTAAACACTGAATATTGGTGAAAGAAAAAAAAGAACTGTGTTTTTCTATCTATTGCAGTGGACTTGAATCGCTCTTCTCAGAAGAGATGCAAGGAGTTTGAGCGCTGTTACGAGAACGCCAAGAAACCGTGTCTTCAGGGTACAAACTCTCATGTAACACAAACTGCAAAACCCACTGTTCAGAGTAATTCAGTGGTCTCTCCGCCATCATCAAAGATTACTTCAGTCTTGGGGCTGTCACCCAAAACTACAGGTAGCCATCTGGGTAAGGAACCAGCATGCGGACAGTCACCGTGCTTGGAGCCATCATCAATATTCAAACCCACCCAGTCATGCTATACATCATCATCATCACCCAAACACTGTACGAGCAGACCACCATCAATGGGCGCAAAGCAAGTCTTTTTAAATGCTGCTCAGAATCATAAAGTGGAGATAAAAGAGATAAAATTACCTTCAAAGTCAATTGAAGAAAATGTGCAAAAAAGAAGCGAAGAAAACCACAAAAAGGATAAACCAAGCACTTTGTTACCCTCAAAGTGTCCTCATAAGGACAGCAGACGATCACCTCATACTGAGGTAAACAGCCACCACTCAGGTCATACTGTCTGTGGTACCACGGGCTTCTCAGTGAAGCCTCTAAGCAGAAGTAATCAAGTGGGGGAGAGCAGAAAATTGGACAGAAGCACGCCCAAACCAACCTCTAAACCAAATTCAGGCTCTTCGAGCAGCCGCACAGGAGAGCGGAAAAAATCTTCTCATGCACGAAGACCTGTTGTGATTTTAGACGATGCAGCTGATCTTTTCACCCCTGATCCCCTTACTTATGTGGTCAACCCTGCATGTAGGAGTACAAAGCCCAAGGGAGATGGGGAAACAATCAAGTCTCCCACCTCAGAGAAAAGTTGTGTATCCAGCCCTTCATCCAGCTCCGGTACCTTATTAAGTGGATCGCCGTATTACAAAACTCAGAACTCCACAGTCAATGGATCCCCTCATGCAACATCTTCCTCATCACATATTCCACAGGTCTGCTTGCCAACTATAACTTTAAAGCGGGTAAAACTTGAAAATGTCCCTGTGAAAGGGAAGGAACTCAAAAACAGTCCCATCAGTTCTTCAGGCAGGCAGCTAAAGAATGAGAGCGTTAAATCTGAGAACAAACACACGTCTCCTCTCTTCAACAACGTGAGTTCATGCGAGACTGACGCTTCTCCCTCCGAGCAAACTTCTACATCCCACTGGAGACGGGCAAGTGAAATGGACAGAAAGCAGGTGAATGAAGAAGATCCCATAGACGTGGAGTTGGACCTGGGCCTAAGCTTTGCATTAGGTGAGGATGGAAGCCTGAGCTCTCACAGCAGTGAGGAGGAGCAGCTAATTTCATTGCAGGAGATAATGGAACGTGCAGCCAAACCTCCAGAGACACCAGAGAAAGGAGCCTTCTCAGAACCTAGTACACCAGGACATCCCACCTGCCAGTTAAAAAATGTAAGCTGCACATGGCTTGACTTTGTTGTACATAAGTTATGATTACACAATTATAAAGTCACTGAGCTAAAGGACAGTAAACCTTAACTTACGTCTCTGTTTAGATCTAAATGTCACTCTTTCCTCCCACAGCTGCCATTGCCATCCTCCACAAAGTCAGGCATCTACAAGAACAATCTTGACCAGATGCTGACAGAAATAAACAACAGTAAAAAGTATAAGAAAATTTCACTCTTATTACATTTTATTCTATCTACATATCTTGGCAAGAGTGGAGCTAACTTTCTCTACATTCTTTGTATCCATCAGAGCTAAAGAGATTGAGCAACAGCTTCTTAATGCATGTAATGAGGACCTGCTAAGGATCGCTGAATATGAGGAGGCAGAGGAGAACCGGGAGGAGGGCATCTCCACTGAACAGCAGTAAGGAGCTTGTCACTGGGACACAGTCCTCACAACGTACTTAACTGCAAACTGCATTTGATGTTTTGTTGCAATTTGTTTTCCAGAGAATTCCTTCAGCGCTTCTCGTTGATGTCCAGCGCGATCAGGGAAGTGCCTCCAGGGGAAGTAGTTTTCAACCTGGAGAAGTTTGGCCGGATCTTCGACCAGGATACACTGCAACTCAGGCAATGCATGGTCAATCCACAGGGGATAGCACAGAAAACGCTTCTTTGGTGAGCTTTATTTACGTATTTATATATACATATAAGGGGTTCAAGCCACAAATTCAACAGAACACAGTCACAGGAAGTCACTGGATATTGCTAAATGATGTCACATGCAAATTTGAATACTGTTGGCCTCATGAGCACTGCATTTACATGTATACAAATTTTTACATATGTAAGAAAAATGAGTTCAAGCCTAGCATAACTAACTACCTTTCAGCATTATAAGTATTTTTCAAGCTGCCATTATGTCAATATGCGTGTAATTTCAAAATGTTCTTATGTCAATTGTTCAGTATCACAAACAGAAAATCCAAACACTTTTGAAATCAAGTTCTTAAAGTCGCCAAATACGTATGAATGATTTGACAGTGTCTGGAAGCTCATTTATGGGCCTTTAAGGGAGCCTCTGTGTGGGTACTTACAACTGAGGATGAGGCTATCTGGTATGCGTCTGTGGGGGAGTGTAGCCACACTTGTTATCTAAGTACTGTTTGTCATCCCCCAAATATGTTGTTGTGCTCTGAATACACCACGGTTAGGGCTTATGTGTTGTGTTTTACTGCCAAAGCAGAGAGACAAAGGGAATCTCATTCATGAACGCTATACAATAGCTCCTCTGTAAGTTTTTAAACTACTGTCACCTTCTTCTCATACAGAGGGTGACGTATTTTCTGTTTTGCACCTGCAGCTTTGCTCCTGCACCGCCCTACAGCTGGCTTTATGCTTCCTGCAGCAGACCTCATGTAGTTGCATACTGAGGTGACTGTAGAGACACATGAACTCAGTCATGCCTCTCACACATTGTTGTAGTAGCCCAAACAAATTACTCCACCTTCCGCTTTCATCACATGATGGAACCACAAAGCTTCTTTTTTTTCCCCCACATGCCATCGCTGTGAGTGTCACCAACCCCACAAATGACTTTCTTTTTATTATTAGAATTTGATCCTTTTGGTCCAGTTATACTTCAAGCTCACAAGGGCTGTATAATGATATTATTTTGTCTGATTCACGTGTTTGGGGCAGCAGGAGGTCAGCTGGCACAGACGTGTATACTCTCTGTGACTGCTGTATGGGCCCAAAACACAGAAGTGGGTGAGAAATGAGCAGAAACACGGCAGATGCTTTTCAGAAAATACACCAAGTGAGCAGCTTTTATAGGAACAAACAGGGTGCCGTTTTTTGACTATGACATCCAGTTCTCCTGAGTGTGTCCACTGTGTCTGCTGTCTCCTTCTAGAAGCTCAATGGTTTGTGGGATTTCCAACTCGATCACTTCCTTTTCCACACCCACAATAATCAGACAATGAATGTTATGGTAGAAAACAGGGCATGTGCTGTACAATACTGGCATGAAGAGACTGTAAAACATTTGGTGAAGAACTGCCACTTTCAGCTTTCCCTGTTTTATTCTTCTCCATCAGCTTTTCGGTGTTGACAGTACCTGCTACATTTTCAGAGTGCAATGACATCTCTTGCATGCAGGAAAATGAGATTTATTAGAGTATGTTTTGCAAACCCATGGAGGAGATCATGCAGGCTGCTGTGTGTAGCATACTGCAACCCTCACACCAAAGTGTGCATTTTTTTTATAATCGAATCTGCAGAGTGGTTGCTGAGCACATTTATGCTCTCAAGGGAATGAACAACTCTGCTTTTTAATGGTGCTTTCGGCCACTCACAGGACAAACTACATTTTTGGCCTCATCACTGAAAAGGTGATTCATCAGCGTTGTTTGGTCTATCCAGCACTTTGTCCTGTGGGGTGTATTGAACATTTCCCCCCTTTAATGGCCATTAGCAAAGCTTTAGACTGTTTGGTTTTGCTAAATAATGCATTGCTTTATTCTTTCTCTCTCCACTTGTGTCCCCCTGCTTTATTTCAGGTCCAGCCCAGCTCAGCTCAGATTGCATTTGAATATTGGATTGTTCCAGGAAGCTTACAACTGTAACTCACCCTGCCCAACTCAGGTTACCTGTTTCCTGTTCAAGGTAGGCACACACACACGCGCACACACCTGTAGCATGCTGGTGGTGATTTTGTTGTCCATATGTATGAGTTTTGGCTGTAATTCTTTGTTGATCTTTTCAGATGATGTCAGTCCACAGTGAAAGGATGGTATCTGAAAAGATCCTGCAGGTCCTGTGTGACATCGCCTGCACTGCTGCTTATCAGATAGGTCAGTGTTCCCCTCCCTCCCTTCACAAGCTTTTTTACTTTGTCAGTAAGGTGAGTGATATTAACAGATGTATTTCTGTGTGCATACTTCCTTAGTGAAAAATGGCAGCCAGCAGTTTGAAGTGTGGGTGCCCAGTTTATCCGATGTGACGCTGGTCCTGATGAATATGGGAGTTGCGTTTGTTACACTATATCCTTTTGAGAATCTACAGCCTTCGTTCACAGAAGGAGATCTGCTGTAAGTAGCATTGCTGTGTGACTCGCTCATTTACTTGGTTGCATTTTATTTAAAAAATGTAAGACGTCAGACAAAAGCTTTTTATTTGATACTTTCAACTTGAACCTCTGTGTGTTTGTGCAGGGAGGATGTCTACATCAAAAGCGAGAGTCCCTCCAGTAAGGAAGAGATTGCTTTCCCTGAACATAACTGCAACAGCATCTTGAAGGTGAAACACAGTAGGAAACAGATGATTGTTCAGAGCAGTTTGCTCAACAGAAAACAGCTTCACCATTCACTCCTGGTTGTTTCTCATTGTTCTCGTTTATAGTATCTGTCCTACTGCATGGGCCTGTGTCCACGTGCATACAGCGACGAAGAGCTGCTGCTGCTGCTAACTGTGGTTGGCAGGGTTGGTCTGGACACACGGCTCATCCTGCAGTCCACTGTGGAGCTGTACCCTCTGCATTATAAAATCGTCAACAACTTCAGGGAGTGGGACACTATGGTCAGTGCATGAATGAAATCTGATTGTTTAGATTTGCTAAAAAAATCCAGAGGGATGGTCGCAAACAAACTTTAGTTAAGTTTTGCTCATGCGTTAGACTGTCATTCATGGTATCAATGTTAATCCAGTATAGTTTTCTTTTGTGAAGGTGTCTGCCTAGTTAAATATTTTGGTTAAATGTCTTTTAGCTTCCTAGGATCTGTCTGGCCCTCACTAATTTGACAGATGATCATCACAACATGTGCCTGCTGGTTCAACTCCTGCCTGACAACACACGTGGAAAGTAAGACTTTTTTTTTCTCTCTCTCTTGTCTCGCTTGCCGCAGTTATTTTTACATAATTCTTTTTTTTTTTTTTTTTTAATTATATACCACTTAAAAAATATATATATTTTGTCATTTGTTTGGATAGACAACTGCGCAGACATCTTAGCATGTCAATGATTTCTAAGCTGCTGGATGGAAATTGCACTTACAGACCCACACAGAATGAGTTTCAGGTAATTTGTTTCATTGTGACTTAAACTTAGACACTTTCCTTTAGAACATAGCACTTGAATGTGTACGCTTGTTTTGTACAGTTGCTTTGAAGTCATTGATTTGTTGAATTTGTTTTTTGTTTTTTAGCTCTCTGAACTAAGACCATACGTTCCCCGCATGCAACCTTCCACCCTTTTCCGAAGCATGCTGAGGAGTCAGAAGGATAAAGAAGAGGACACTGCCACCCTCGACCAACAGGTAAGCATTATGTTAACACCTAAAATTCATTTTTTTGTTTTTTCTTTGAAGTAAAAGAGCCCTAATTCGTGGAACTTTAACTGAATTCTAATGGGAGAAGGTTAAAATTGATTTTCTGATGCAAGTTTCTGTCCATTTTTCCAGTCCTACTACCTGTGCTATAGCCTTTTGACACTGGCAAATGAAGCGTCCAATTTTCATTTCTTCCCAGCTCATCAAAAGGTAAGTAATTTTTCCCCCTTCTGAGTTAAAAAAAAAAGAAAGAGATTGCAAAGGTTGAAATTGTGATATTTTTGTGCTTAAAAGCTAAGCTCTCCTCTGTTTCTTAGGGCCAGCTGCTGTTCCTGTCGTCTGAGCTGAATGCACATGTTAAGTGTGACATAAGAGAGAGCGAGAAATGTCTTTACCGGAGCAAAGTGAGTATGAGTTTTTAAAAAAAAGCTGTAGGTAGTTTGGTGAGGATTCACATACAGCAAGAAAAAAAAACAAGTTTTGTTGTATTTAAAGGTTTGTGCAGCTGTGACAGAAGTATGCATTTTCTACATACTTTCAATGCTTTCTTTGTAGCCAGGCACCAAACGTAAGTCAGAAGAATGCATTGATAACAGTAAAACAAAAACAACAAAAAAGACACCTGTAGTTGACAGTCAAAAGCGGTATTTACAAGCAAGTATTAGCAATGCAGACATATCCTCAACTGTGCAATTATGTCGAGCAGGAAGTAAGTAAAATTCTTGACATCAAACTGGGTGATGGGAGCAGTTAAGAACAAACATTTTCTTTTTTTCCTTTTCTTTTTCTTTTTTTTTTAACCAGGCATCTTCATTTTTGACATGAAACACAGCTTCTTTTTAAGGACCTTTCCCTGCTATTTGCCCTTAGGAAAAACATCAGTGTTCATATTCTGGATGGTTCTGTAGATCCTGCAGATAGCACTGTGTTAAATATGTGACAGTTTGTTTTGGTTCTTGGTACAATCTTTAATAATTGACCCATTTCTCACTGGCTAGACTGAGGCAAAGTGACACAGTAAGCGACTGGTAGTGCTTTGGGGTCCCAACACATGCTAAAATTGTGTTATTGTGTGAGGGTAACAACCTCAACACCTTCACATGTACAGCAAACAGACTGAAGTGGATCTACCTGACATTCCACCTGCCTCTTGTTTAACCAGTTTGTCGAAGCCTTTCAACACCACAGAGATAAGAGGAACTGTTTATTATTAAAAGTCAAGTTCAAGCTGTTTTACAGTTGTCGTTTGTCAGCAGCTAAGTTCACAACTTCAAAACTTTTACTGAAACATAACTGTGTTGTCTTCTCACTCCTCACCTAAAGGCAGACTGGGACAGAAATGTGTTTAATATTGTGAATATGTGGATGTGGTTTGTATTCACAATCTGCAACAACGTATATAAATCATTTTTGATGTTGTTTCAGGGGTGATAATCATTCAAACGAGGGTACACTGTTTAGAAACATTCTGTGACAAGATTGATTTTTCTCATCTCTTTCCAGGTAAAGGACCTGGTGGCCAGGATCGATACCAAGTGGCAGATGCTTCTTCAGAGGACCAGGCCTCTTGATGTACAGCACTCACACTCTTATACACTATATTCTTCCTTTTCTCATTTATTTATTTATTTATTTTTAAAGAGAATCATTTACTATAGTGTTTTTATCGAGTTTTTTTCCTCCTGTAGGGCCGGCTGTATGACTACTGGCAGCCGGTAGATACTCTCATCAGCAGCCAAGAAGATGAAGACGATGAAGAGGACACTGTGATAGAAGATGAGACCATGATGGAGGAGGAAGAGGAGGATGCTGATGTATCAGGGGAGACTGATGTTGCAATGGTTGATGAGAAGGAGCAGGAGGAGAAAGAAGCGGAGAGGGTGGAGGCAGAAGAGGAGGTGATGGTTGATGATGAAAAGCTGGCAGAAATGGAGGGACAGGAATGTACCACAAATGCCACAAGCAAAACGGAGGATGCAACACAGTCAGTGCCTTGTGACTTGAACCAAGTGATGCCTGAGGTAGAGCCTGAAGTACCAAAGGAGCCTCAGGCAGAGGATGAGCAAATAGATGCTGGGAACGCGGCTCATGCTGATGTAGAGGGTGAGATGGTTTAAAACAAGAGAGGTTCCTCACCTGGTTCCAGCAGGTGATTTGATGTTTGATGTTTTCATTTGTTTTCAGGGCTTTAATAGCCATTGCCTTAATGTTCAGCTCAGTTTGCACTATTTACATGTCTTCCTCTATCCCTGAGCCCCTAGGTTTCATAGTCTTCCACAGTAAATAAAGATACAAACATTAACTGTATATTTATTAATAAAGAACATTTTTGAAGACATTGGAAGGTTTGAGAGCAGAAGCCTTTTCTACTTCTTGGTTTGTGCTGCTAACAAAATATTGATTTAATGTTTTTTTTTTTTTTACAAAAACAATAACTTAATGTAAATGCCTCTGGTAATTTATTTCTTGCTCTGCCACTATTTTCGTGTCCATAGTTGTGTAGTTTGTTGCAATGTGGGTACATTTGTGTTGCACGCTGTGGTTAAGTGCCTCGTGTGTTTTTTTTTGTTTTTTTTTAAGCAATTTTTTCTACATCCTTGTTGTCTACTGGCAGTGCTGTTTGTCAAACTTCAGTAATTCCTCAAAAACATTCTTTCTTTCGTGTCAACACTTACCTCAGTTAGACTGAGTAACTGATAAGCTAAATATATGTACAGTTGTATGTATATGATGCTGAAAACTGGCCTTGATTGGAGACTGGCTTCCATTTTTTTTTTTTTGTCCTGGAAGTGTATAGGAAAAAAGAAAGCTGATTCCTTGTTGCATCCCAGTTTTTTGCTGGCAACACTGCCGGGTAACAATGGCTGCGTTTCCTTACAGTGACTTAATCTTATGCAATATGCTTACTGTACGTTGTCTATTTTGAAATTGCAGCTCGTTATTTGGTTTCTCAGCCACTGTTTCATTACCTACAGTAATAATTCTAAAACTAAAATTAGCCACTTTCACAGCAGAAAAAACACATATGATGCACATAACATTAACAACAGTTCCATCAGTACCATGTTAGTGAACAAACAGGGACCCTGGACTGAAACAGCTGTTGATATCATTTATTTTGTTATTTATACCGGTGTTTTCCAATTGTAACGTGCCGAGATGTCTTCAGAGAAAAAGGCCAGTTCAATTACGTTTCATATACCGTTCGAATTTCACTGTTGCTTGTGTGCATTTCTAGTTTCCCTTTGGGAAAATATTTTTTTAATTATTAAAAATATTTTTGATAGTTGTTGCCAAGTGCAAAAAATAAACTTTGTTTACAAGTTGACTAAACAGTGTCTTGTCTTTGTGAACCACGTCAAGCAAAATCTATTCCCATAAGGTTTAAGAGCGATATATTCAGAACAGTCTGACTAATATAGAGGATATGAGGAATGTATGCATACATAGAAATGTTTCTGACACCTTGATTAAATAGTGGCCTCTTATTTGGCTGAGCAATAATAACTTGTTAACTTCCAGGTTTATTGTATACTTTGTTAACCCTAAACGCAGCCGTTTGCCTCAAGAAAAAGTTTATTCTTTTAGGCATAATGTATGCACAGTGTTTGTATAAAAACAGTAGAAGTGGAATAAATATCAAGAGGAAAAAGTGCTAATACTTAATAAATATCTAGGTATTACTAGCAAAATTTACTTAAAATAGTGTAAAAGTGCTTATTCTATAGAAGAATGTTCCTTCTATATGTTTACTATTGGAATTTTTATATTTTTTATTATCATACTGTTGTTGAATAGCTGTGTATATTGCATTTTACTGTTGTAGATGTTTAGGGCTGAGCTCATTTTAACTCCTTCACTGTGTACTTTTGGGTATTTATGGGTAGTCCATAACAATGCAGGTATTCTATAAGATCATTGTGTTTTTACTATCTTAGTCCCAGAAGTACTACATATTTTGAAAGAAGTCAGATTCACACAAGTTAGGAAAAACAATATTGTGGCAATTGATTTTCCAGCTAATTCAAGAGGATTATTAAACAATTTATTGAAGAACCACAGAAACTCATAAAGAAACTCATGAGCCCTCAAAATCTCCACATCAGGAGATGTGCTGTCTTCGCTGGACAGTAGGTGTGTGAAAGCCTGGACTCTTCACTCAGACACGTGTAGTGAAGTAAAACACTTCTTAAATTTGTACTTAAGGATAGTACTTGAATAAATGTACTTTAGTTACATTCCACCACTGGACAACTGTGAATACATGTTTAGAAAAGTCCTATGTAATGTAAAATTTTACTTAAAAACATAAGTGAGTTAAATTTGTTTCAAGTCAAGCATGACTGCTGGTTAATTGTGCAGGCTAAGCTTATATCAAACTACAGAATTTCAAACATCTGTCAGCTGATATTGTGATACGTGGGTATCAGTCTAACTGGGAATTATCATTTAATTACCTCATATAAAAAGTTATTGGTATCTGTTTACTATCCACCATAACTCGTCACATGTTAAGCAGATGCTGATAGATGGACCAGTGTTTGATAAACATTTTGAAAAGAAAAGTAAGTTTATTTATTTTAAAAAAATAAAAATAAAAAAAAATTCTGAGATAACAAACAAAACAGAAACTAATCCTGTAGCAGCAGCAGGCTATTCTGGCCGTACACATGACAAATACATACAAATTCGGAAGAAAATAGACCTTTGCTATGCCCAGAAAGGTGTAAGTGAAACTAATTTGTAATCCTGAACTAAAGCTTGAGCGTTTATCAGGATTTCGGATCAGGTCCAGAGCTGCTGGTCTTTACTTCGCCTCTTCGCTCCGCTGTTGGTTTCTTCCACTCCGCCCCACTTTTACTGGGTTGCCTGGCAACGGCAGTCAGGTGACTGTCTGCAGACAGAACATGGCTGACCTGTCAGAAGACCAATGAGGGAAAGGCCAAATTTTGCATAATCGATCTTGTTTTTTTCGTCCTTTCAGACCACAGTTGAACGTCGTGGACGGCACTTGACCGGAGGTATTCAAGGTAAGCCTGAGAGCGCTCAGTTTTGGGCGGCTGTGTCACTCTGTGCGGCTTAGAGAGCAGCAGCAGCTACCGTTGATGTTGGCTAGCTAAGTTAAGCTAACTGCTAGCCAAACAGTCCCCGCTTTCTCTTCCAGAAGCAAATTCTAGTTGGAGGAAATAACATTTCCGCAAGTTTATGTGGACGCAGCATGTTAGAGTCCGCAAATTTGCAACGCTGTTTCAAAGCCAACGCTAGCTTGTCGTATCGTAAGTCTAGCAGCAAAGCTGTACAAGTTAAGGCGAAGATACAAGTTAAAATGGGATTTATCTTGTGGTCTTCTAATGGCACTGGAAACTAGTTAGCATCTGCACACAGAGGAGGTCTCCCTATTATAAGAAACTCAGAGGAGCTACACTTTGAATTATGTTTTTGGATTAGCTCTACAGACATTTAAGCTGACTCTGGTTTGACTGACTGTGATTTAACTCGATAGAAATATACTTTATTGTTGCTTAAATCGACTTACAGAGGAATGACTGCTGGCATACACAATAGTGTGAATAACAAAAGCACATCACATATACCAAAACGTTTGTAGTCAATGACCTCTTAAACTCTGTTTGCACTTCAACACTTGTTTTACTATGGGTAGTTTTAAACCTTTGACCAAAGGGCAACAGTTGACATGGGCTGTTCAGCTGTGGGAGGTTTCATATTTCATTTATTTATCTATGTTGATTTCCTTGATCCTGAAGACTGACGCCACAATCAGACTTTATTTACAGACCTTATTAGGTATGTTACCTGTTGAACCTGTGCTCGGTACTACATCATTGGCCAAGCAATAACTACACTAAGCTTCTGTTTGAAGTGATGCATGTGATTGCTGTTTCCACAATGTACATGAGTGTATGGCCCCTGACAGAAATGGTTCTTCTGTCCCTGTAGCCCTGTGTTAGCTTTATTCTCAAATTTCCAAACTTAAGCATTTATGGAGCAACTCCATGACTTGTTTCAGTTTATGGCTTGGGCTTTCGCAAAAAAAAAACTTGCAAGACCTACAGATTGCAGAACACAGCTTGGTGTTTATTTCCTCTAACGAGCTTTTGCATTCAAGCAGAGTAGCTCTTCACTTTAAGCAGAGATGTGTTGAAGTTAACACAGATACATGGGCTACGTTATTACAGACATACTTTAGATTTTCTCTGTATGGTTTCACAGGCATTTAAAAACTTGTGTAAATGATTAATTCCATTAATAACAACAAGTGATGTGATTGCAGATGAGTGGGTTGCCTGAGGGAATGGCAAATGGCCCAAGCAGGAGTGAACACTTAGAGAAAGATGGTCAAATCTGGGAGAGACCCTGGAGTCTGGAAGAGATGCGGCAGAACAGTGCCAACTGGTCCTTGGCAGCTGACTCAGGGGTAAGTCGGACATTCAATCCTCTGCTCTGAAATAGGCCAAGAAAACAGTCATTTATCATAATCATTTTTTTATATAGTCAGAGGAATACTACAGAAGTACTTTAGAAATTCTAGTAGCTGAGAAGATTGAAGTGTGCTCTGCTTTGGCATAATAAAAGTAACCTTGCAGCTGATCCTGTCTTAATAGCTGTTTTTCTCTGTTCTTCACAGCTTTTTCTCTTCCTCCAAGACTTCTCTCAGAGAATGCTATCAAAGACACATGAGATTGAAAAGCAGTTAGACAGTCTGATCCGTGACACCAAGGCCACAGACAGCTGCTTGCACTCCGTCTTCAACGACTTTCTAATGCTCTCCAATACACAGTTCATAGAAAATGTAATGTATATCATACACGCTTACAGCACTTGTGTTTTTGTTCAGTTTTATTTGTTGTATTATAACCGCATTTGATGATAATTGACCTTACTTGTTGTTGCACTGTTGGAAATTCAAGTGTTGCAAGGTGTTTGGCAGTAAACCTGGTAACCAAAACGTGTTTGTGCTTTGTGTCCTGTTGCAGAGGGTTTATGATGAAGAAGTAGAAGAGGCTATTCCCAAGGCTGATGCTTTGGAAAAGCAGCCTGAGCAGGTACTTTAACAATAAGTCAGCATACATTGTATATTTTTTACATAGTTGTTGAAGATTTGTATATTAAATATTCCAAATTTTGATGTTTTTTTTTCCCCCCTTAAGGAGAAGACTAGAGAGCAGAAAGAGGCAGAGTTGATCCCTAAGATGCAGGAGGCCGTGAATTATGGTCTGAAAGTGCTGGAGTCAGCTTTTGAGCATCTTGACATCAAAGCAGGAAACTCTGACTCAGAGGACGAAGAGGTCACAGACAGAGTCGAGGCCATCCTAGAACCAAAGGTGTGCTGTAAATCTTGTGTCAGGAAGAGGATTATTGAAATTTCTGCAGAATTCCATGTTACACTGCATCTTTTAACTGATGCCATTTAGTCTGTGTGTCTGTTATTTCCTTGTCTTGTAGGATCTTTATGTGGACAGGCCACTCCCATATCTGATTGGTTCCCAGGCCTTCATGGAACAAGACGATGTTGGACTTGGTGACCTGTCAAGTGATGGTAATATCATATTCAGTCCTACAGATTACAGCTTTCTCATCCTCTTTAAATCTCCCATTGACAGTCACACAATGTAGTGTTCATTTCCCTCATTGTATATGTATCATTCTCTCTTCAGAAATGTCCGTTGACAGTGACAGAGACAGTGTGATTGAGAGTGAAGATGACAAGGATGCAGATGTAAGACTCTTTTTCTCATTCTTTCACAATATCTTTTAAAATTAATTTTCAGGAAAATTGAGAACTTCATTGGATTTATTTTCTTAACAGCATTCAGATGACGACTTTAATCAGGAGGAGGATGAGGTTCACAGTATTATTAAAAAGGTAATGTATATGCCTGTTTGCCGAGCATCTCAACAACTATGTTCCACGTTAAACAAATGTAAAATTCTGGGTTCTTCTTCTTCACTCATCTAGAAGTCGTCCATGATGAGTTATGATGACGACGAAGAGGACGAGGATGAAGATTCCGACATATTTGGAGAATCGGACAAGGACGATGATGATGACACAAAAGTAAGCTTGTGCTCATATAAGAGAAATTACTACAGTAGTATAGAAACATATTTTTGAGTGCTTGATCTGCTTGTTTTTCTGTCGCCTTCAGAACACAGGCCCTTCGTCCTTTGCTGATGAGCTTGCTGCCAGAATCAAAGGTGAACCAGTTCCCAAACCCGAGGGAGATCGTGCATGTAAGTTGTTGTCATTATCAAACACTTCATAGTGTATCATATTATGTCACTTTGAATTTTCTTTTCTTCCACTCATCATATTTTGTTTTTGTGAAATTCAATGCGAGCTTGCATTTGAGATTTGCACTGAAGGCATGTCAGGTATGAGGCTGTCACTGCATGTGCATGCTTATGAGTCTTTTCTTTCTGCCATGTCATATCTTGGAAGCATTGACATCCAAGAAGAAAGGTAAAAGCAGAAAAGAACCAAAGCCTGCAAAGCCACAGGGTAGGATGCTCATTCATCTTCATTTCAATTCAAACTTTTTGTTCAATTTTGCATCAGTAATTTCCACAGCAGGCCCGTTATTGTTCCAAATGTGCTGCTCAATGCTGTTTATGTACATTCTAGCAGCAGCTGAAGAAGACAGCGATGACATGTTTAAGCCACCGAAGATGGATGACGATGATTTCTCACCGTTTGGAGGGAAAAGTGGCCTCTTCAGCGGTGGGAGAGGCCTGTTCGACGATGATGATGAGGTACATAAAACTTTTTATTGCTCCCTCCGATTCAACTTAATTCCACATTACGGAAACTTTGGCAGACAGAAATCAATATGCGCTATATTATGCTATTCCTTCAGGGTGATCTTTTCTCCGAGGCGCCAAGACCTCCTGTGCCTGAAGAGAAAAAAGCACCGAATGAAAGCACGAGAAGCACAGCTCAAACTGCAGGTAAGACAGCAATACACACAAGATGTGTACAGACATTTTGAAGAAAGTAAACCAGTAGATTGGCTCATAACTTTTCTCTTCCATCCAAGAATCTAGCAAACCTGGAAAGAAGATTCCAGCCGGTGCTGTTTCAATATTTCCAGGTAGTTACTCGTATGGCAGCTGATATCAGTTCTTTGTCGGCTTCATCGTCCCTCAACAACCCAAATCAATTTCTCTTAACAGATAACAGCCTCTTCAGTTCAGGGAACGAGTCTGATTCAGACGAGCGCAAGGAGAATGGGACTGCAGCTCTTAAGACAAGTGCTGCCTCTAAACAGGTTCCTACAGGAGCAGCTGCTGGTGGAGGAGGAGGAGGAGGAGGAGGTGGTGGGCTGTTTGATGATGAGGATGAGGATGATGACTTCTTCAGTGGTAAAAGCCTGAAAAAGTCTGACTCTGGTAAGTGTGTGAAAAGGGGTGCTTAAGTTTTTTAGTCCAAGTTAAGGTGGGATCCTCCTCCTAAAGCTTCTATCTGGTGGTTGTTCTTCCCTTTATTTTCAGCGAAACAGGAGAAACCCAAACCCAAGACAGCTATTGACCTTTTCGATGATGATGAGGACGGTGACATATTCAGCGACAAGTACAGTGCACCAACTCCAGCTCAGAGCAAGAAGGACGTAGTCGAAGAGCAGGTTAAACCACCTGAGAAAAAGGTGAGGATAAAAATACAAGTGTCTCACTGCTGCTGAATACGATGGCTTGTGTGAACGTCGTACTTTGTTTGGGATATCTATATCATGTGTTTTGTGTCCCTGTGTTGTCCATTCATTGCTATGTTTAGATGCCAGCGGGAGCCATCTCCATGTTCGGTCCTGGGACTAAAAGCCTGCTCAGCGAGGGCCTGAAAAAACGTCAGCCGTCTACCAGCGAGGAGTCTGAGAAATCTGAAGAGGTCTGACTAGACCATTGTCTGTTTTGATACTCCTGACAAAATCAAATTTGATGTGTTTTCGCATGCAGAATGGCAGATAATCAACCAAACAGGACTCCATTGGGCTCCTTTAACCTCAGTGTGCAGGCCATCTGCCACTGGAAAAAGCTTTGCACTGTCTTCTCAAACATATATTCAAGTGCCCTCTGAAAAGTCCAAATTCGATTTAGTTTGGAGCACACTGCTGTCCTTTACTTGTGTTGACAAAGTTCACTTCTCTTTGCTCAGTGCCAGTGTTTTTCTTTCAAGATATAAACATCATTCTTTCAGCGAGAAGGTTGGAATTTAGAAAGCCATTTTGGAGAAATATCCAATTTTTTCTTTATGTTGTGAATTTCAGAATGGTCCTGCTGCTGATGTTGGGAAAGCTGCTGTCAAGCAGACTCAGAAGCCTCAGACCAGAGGCCTCTTCTCTGATGATGAAGACTCACAGGTAAGGCTCTCAGATATCAATATGGAAAAAGTGATAACAGTAACTGTATATTTTAAAAACATTCTATATGCTTTTGCCTTCCACAGGTATTTCCAAACATCCCTAAGAGCCAGTCTAAACCTGAACCTACAAGCCAGGGCAAATCCAGCAAGGCCCCTTTGTCTTTATTTGATGACGAGGAAGAAGAGGTGAAAACAATTCCGCTTAACCAAACTCAGTTAAGTTACGCAAGTGTTTGTTGAGAATACAGCACTGTATTTGTTTTTTTCTCTTTGCAGGATCTGTTTGCGTCTGCAGCTAAATCTAAACCAAAACCTAATCAAGCTAAAGCCTCCACACCACAACCCAGTAAAGCCGTGTCCAGCTCCCTCTTCAGCGATGATGAGGTATGACAATAACAAAAGTAATGTTTTCCTGCTTCCTACCAGTGTTTTATTGAATGTATAATTTGATGTATGATATTCTTGAATGACAGGACCAATGGATAGGTTCAAAAACTAGTGCGACAAAGCCAGAGACCAAGACAGGAGGGATGAAACCCAGTGCCAGCGCCCCATCAAGTCTCCCCAGTGCCAAACCATCTCAAAAGAGCAGCCTGTTTGATGAAGACGATGACGATGACTTGTTTGCTCCAACAAAAGAGTCAAGGTATTTACAGCAATACTATTTTTTTGTTATTTTACATTAGAAACAGTGAAATACATTTTCTCAATTGAAATCACTTTAATTATAATTTACTGTCATAAAGTATTCTTTATAAATGATCGTTAACTATTTTCTTGTTCTTTCACTCTCCATATAGTCAGAAGAAGCCTCAGAGAGTTGCTCTCTTGTTTGAAGATGAGGTTGATGATGATGAAGACAAAGGTTCCTTCTTTGGCATTAAACCTGCTGTCAAAACAAACACGGCGGCTCCAGCTAAAGTGAGTGCACCAGCGTAGTTCTTGTATTTCGCATTCGTCTTGAAAGGCAATCTTGTTTAAAAGCTTCTCTTCAGTGACCTTGAAAAAAGTTTATTAAGTTTAAGGGGAATTTTCTTAGCCTTTGGAGAAACATTGTGATACTTAAAATCACAAATTTAATCATCCGACACCAGAACTCACCTGAGTTTAAAAGGCATGTCATCTTTTTTCTTTTTTCTTTTTTTAAACGCCAAAAATAGCACCATTTATCATTGCAAGAAATTTTAGGAACAGAAAGAACTGGCAGATGGAGATCCATCAGGAAAATTAACCACAAACAAGCATAAAATCATAATATTTCAATAATATCACTTTATTGTACGTGTCTCATTAAAAAACAACAACAAAAAAACACCACAAGTCAACCATGTACACCAGATCCTATAAAATACTAAAAGTTCTGCACACTTCCGTGCAACTGAGAAGGCCCGGTTTGACTCAGCTGCGATCAACAGTCACATGACACAAATTCTGTGAGTTCTGGGGGAAGAGCTTGACAGAAGATTCATTCATAGCTGATAATATAGTTAGAATAAAATAAATACAGCCTGGTTCACCAACAGCAATACAGTGGAGTCATTTCTTAGCAAGTTTTTTGAAGATGCACTCAGCCTGGTGAAGTGTGAAGAACACCTAGTTCATAGAAGTTGTAAAAATTTACATAGGCCCATACATATAGCCTATAGCATGTGGATGCCAATTTATCCCAGTATTCTAAAGTGTTTTTTTTCTCTTTTTTTGGAAAACAAATAAAGAAATTTAGCTTTTTATTAGTCATTACATTATAGCTGTGTTATACTGCACAAAAGACACTTCTGAGTCCTCTCAGCTTCTAGCCATGGTTATGCTGTTCCCATAAAGGTGCAGAATTTCATGTTACAGTAAAAACTGAGCCCACTTTGAGTAAAAAAAAGAAAAAAAAGAAATACATTTAATTACATCAATATTAAATTCCGGTAATACCTGTTTTCTCCAGACACCTGATTCAGCCTCTCAGCCGCCCTCGCTGTTGGAGAAGTCTGAGGAGGTTGCAGTTTCTCAGACAGCAGCAAAGGACAAGCCCTCAGAGCAGGAGAAACCAGTGGCGAAAACCCCCGAGCCACTCCCAGCATCACCATCGACGGAGAGCAAAGAAAGTAAAAAGCCCGCTGGAGCAGTCAGCCTCTTTGGAGGCATTAATGTTCTTGCCAACAAACAGACAAAGAGCCCATTGGATGATGCAGACCAAGATGACATCTTCCTCTCTAAGGACAGCCCACCACCATTTGTAAAGAAGGAGGAGAAGAAGGAAGAGAAAGTCAAAACAAACACTGTTAGTCTGTTTGATGATGAGGAGGAAGATGAATCTGATTGGAATGAGCCAATATTCACGCCCAGTAAACCCACAACAAAAACGACACTAAAGGTTTGTCTGCTTTACAGTAAACCTAAGACTGGAGTGAATCTTTGACTTAACTGCATCACTATCATGTTTCTCATGCAATCCCAGTCTTAAAATACGCGTGGCTGTATTTTATTTTACAGCCCGCAGAGGAGCGACCGCAGGCGAAGAGCACAGGTGTGTTCCAGGACGAAGAGCTGCTGTTCAGTCAGACGCAGCAGAAGGACAATGACCCAGATGTTGACCTGTTTGCCACCTCAGGGAAAGCTACAGTCAGTGTATTAGATAATCGTATCTGTGTGCAAGTCTGTTTCTGTTCTTTCTGAAAACAACCTGTTTTACTCAGTTCACATGCTGAGTTTTAAATCCAGATGTATTTCACTAGATTCTAAAGATGCATCAATATGTTTATTTCTAGAGCTCCAAGATCAGCTCAGTGAAGCCTGCTGCACAAAGCCTATTTGCAGATGATGATGAAGATGACCTCTTCAGCTCCGTCAAGCCAAAAGCTCCTCCTCCGGTAGCAATTTAGATTTTTTTCTTGTGATTAGAATAAGGCTGGATTCCTGCTTGTTTAGATCTAAATATTTCTTTAGAAAACAACATCACTGTATAAATAGTCCCTGAACTAAACCCCTCTTTCATATTGATTTTCAGAAAGTAGCAGAGAAACCCAGTAAACCAAATGACAGAGCACCACTGGCCAGTCCAGAACCTGTATCTGAGACTCAGGTGAGTCTACTGCAAGCCTGTACTTATAGCTTCAGTGTCACCATATTATGTTTCTGAGCCATGAATACACATACTTCGGTGGCTAGGTTTTTTTATTTTATTTTATGAGGATGATTGTTGGTTGTATTAACAGTTCTTTATACTTTTTAATAAGTTGTGAGAGACACATCTACCTTGTAGTTTGCCTTTTGAAAGATTGTGTTGTTTCTAGATGAACGCCATAATTGCTTTCTTTGGATAAAATTCTGATCTTACTGTAATCTGACCACACAGAAACCAGCACCAAGCCCTGTAAAACCTAAAGATTCCTCATCAAGGATTGGGAAACTTCAAGTAATACTTTTGTTTTTACTAAATCAAAAGTCTTCATTCCTGACATTTCACTCTAAATCTTTCTAAGGAAAGACTATCCTACTCCCACTGACATTTTTTCTCTGTACGGTTTTCCTCTATCTCGATTTTTTATTTTTTTTCATATTCCAACTTCAAAACTTGGCTGTGATACGACGGCAAAACTTTTAGAATGAAGATAATTCTCTCTTTATTTCGCTAAACTAGAAGAACTTGCTCACTCTTTCGTGCAGTTTCACTAGTTGTTACTCACCCATCTTGCTCTTGCCTCATTTCCATCCACAGTCCTGGATTCTCATGTTATTCTGACTGATGTGCTGAGAAACTTCATGAATATAGAGTAGCTGAGAATGAATATTGATAAATGATTCTGTTGTGTTTTTATGTTCAGGCTAGTCTGATGATCAACCCTGCTGCGTTGCTCCCTGGCGCCGCATCCAACATGCCGGGGGCTGTAAGCGTGCTCCCCGGCATGACTGCTAGTTCCTCCTCTGGGGTGTCCAGCTCCAGCCTGAGTCCCAGCCCTGTCACGACACCTGTCGGCGCCCCGGCACACATTGAGGGAGCAGTGACCTTTGATGACCCCGTCCAGGTTACGACACTGCAGAGCGCACACAAGGTGGGCTTTTGATGCTTGGGTTGTTAAATTCTTATCTAGAAGTCTTTTTGTTGGATTTCTGAGGGGATATTGTCAAATCTTCTGTCATGCAGAATCGTGCCAGAGGTTCTGCACAGCGGAGACCCCAGTCCAGAGCAGCGAGGCAGCAAGCAGCCCAAAGATCTACTGGGGATATAGAAGATACCCAAGGTGGAGATGCTCCAGACTCAAACCCCAGTCCCTCTGGTTTAGTCTTGCCTCCACCAGATAAGTCCAGCCATACGCACATCAGTCCATCACTACCTAACTCAGCTACACCTACAGCCCTGCCCGCTTCCTCCTCTTCTCAGCCTTTACCATCACAAGTCCCCCCGAGACCTTCTGAACTGACACTGCCAGTATCGACCAATGCGGGAAAGAAAGACTCGAGTAAAGAAAGCGGCAATAACAAAGTGCTGCCATCTTCTGATGACGACGATCTTTTCAGCTCTGACAGTCTGTTTGGGGCAACTTCAATCACTAACACGCCCTCCAGCAGACAAACTACCAAGACCACACATCCTCAGGCCAGTAGCGGAGTGGGACTGAAGAAAGACAAAGATAAAAGCACACTCCCATCTATTTTTGATGACAACACGGACGACCTTTTCCAAAAGGTTAAGCCAAAGTCAACCACTAAGAAAGCCAAGGCCTCCACCTTTTTGGAAGAGGATGATGATGATGAGGATATCTTTGGGCTGAGCAACAGCTCCACTCCAACATCCACAAGTAGTAAAGAAATCAAGAACAGCAGTAGTTTTACAAAGCAGGACATTTTTCAGGTACATCTATTTTATATTTATGGCAGTACAGTCGAGGTTTATCAGTGCCATCATGAGAATATGTTTTCTGATCGGCTGATTTTCTTTGTTCTCAGGATGAAGTAGCCACTGTGCCTAAAGTTCACAAAAAGCACAAAGAGAAGACCATTGATGCCAGCTTGTTTGATGACAACATAGACATTTTTGCTGACCTGACAGACACTTTAAAACCAAAACACAAGTCCAAGACAAAGGGAGAGACCAAGTCAATTTTCGATGATGACATGGGTAAGCACCAATAAAACACATGGATATTTGTTTTGATTCTGTTTTGGTTTGTCAGCCTTTTTTTCAGCTGCCATGTTTAACCAAATATTGTGCACATCTCTCTGTTTTTTTAAAGATGACATCTTCTCACCAAGCACAGTAAAACCAGTGGCAAAGGCTCCCCAAAAATCAAAGAAAGCCCCGCCACCCCAGGAGACCAGTGCAGCAGCGGATTCAAGTGACATATTTGATGATCCACTTAATGCTTTGGGCGGGAACTGAACTGTAGTTTTTGATTAGCCAGATTTGTACAATTGTGGATTCATTCTTTTGTCATTTGGCTCCCTGAAAGATATCGGATACACTGTTGATAGAGTATTTATTCATAGAAATTCATATAAATACTGTGGCTTATTTTTGGCAGATGAAGACCCAGATAAAATTACCCCAGTCATCTTCCAACAGCATTTCCAAAATCATCTTAGCATCATAGTTATTATAATACTGTTAGTCTTTATTATACATGATAGCACTTTATGAGCATACCATATGCTTAGCCTCAGCCTGCAGAAATTAAACGGTAAATTGTTTTGTTTATTTTGTATCCTTTGGCTTGGCCATGTGAGATTTCATGTCTTTGGGTTTGTGCCATATCATGTTCATGAGAAATCAATGTGTTTACTTACTGTCTTAGTCCTTTTTGACAATGTTTTTATTAAGAGATTCATCCATTTCTTAACTTTGGCTGTGATGAAAAAGAAAATTCATTTTTAATAACTAAACAGAAACATATTTTATTCTATCTGAAATGTGTGATTATTTGCAGTTGACTGTCTTTCATCTGTGTTGTGTCTGTCTAGACGTAAATATTGATCGTTGTCTGATATTAGCAGGAAGTCCATTTCAAACAAAATATTATATCAGATTTTGTTACCACAACTTCAGTTCAATTTTGGGGTGATTAAGGTTCAGTGTTTTTGCTCAGGTCAGGATTATTAAAGTAAAAAGGGATTAAAGCTGCTCCCTTATTAGCTTTTAAATGAAGAACCCATTGGGTTGTTGGATATAAACACTTTTTACAGCGACATAAAGTAAACCCATGCCTAGCTGGGCCTGGAACATTGGCATTGCAGACTTTTTGTCTGAGATATAGAAATGGGACCTTTTATATTGACATATTAGAATAGGATAGAAATTAGCATATTTTTAAAACAACTTTCTGAAAGTCGATCTATTTTTAATGTATTTATTGAACTTCAAATACCAGTGTCAGTGATGTAAGGACATATTTGTTTGATTTTTAGCTTTTGATAGTACAAATATAACCACTGATGTGTGGAAAAAGTGTTTCTCTGCCAGCACACAGGATGATGTGAAAGTTTGGTAACACACACTTGGTGGTCCCGCCCACCTCACCGCTCGACAATTGGTCCCTTTGTCCTGTCAATCAATTGTAGTCATAAAGGTGTTGTTCAGCCGTCTCTGACAGGTATGGTGATGTTGCCAACCGGGGGACCACGGCGGCCGACAGTGGTCCCCAGTTCGTTCAGTAGGTAGTTTTTTACGGTGAAACGTGATGAGATGCCGCTGAGTTTTGAGCGTAACATTTCCCTCGACAGCTACGCAGGACGGACAGCTCTGAAGCCCATGGATGTAGCCTAGCTGCCTGCTAGCCAGCCACCGAGAAAGGTAGCCATTGTTTGAGTTGTTGGCTAACATGGCAACGAAAGCTAACGCTAGCAGCGTCGGATAGACGAGCTTCCCTGCGGAGATATACGCAGAAGATACTGGTAAGCGAGTTTTAACAATAAAACGCAAATGTTAACCAAGGTTTTAGACTATTGTTAAAACTGTGTAGTGTAGAAACAGCCTGTGTGACCTTTCTCTGCTAACGCTAGCCGCTGGGTTGTATTTTAACGATTCCCAACTCCATTCATCTTCGTTGTCAGGCAGCTAGCTAACCTAGTTCATGTCTTTTTACCAACCTGCTCTGTGGCTTGCTGTGTCAATCACAGTTTTTTATACGATTAAATATTGCTAAATCATGGACTGTTTCTGCGGATAGCGTCGTCTACAACTTGACAGTCTCACCGTTTTTGAGAGAATGGCTTGCTCTGGAAACCCCCAAGTCTTTAAATGGGTGCATCTCAGGCCTCATATACCAACATCACAGAGCCAACAATCACAAGACAGTTCATCTTCAGTGTTTATACTTATATGTGGGCTCCAGTGGGTATTTAACTCCCTGCCAGGCCCTTGTAACGTCTCCAGTAGAGTTAAAGATCGCAGTTTAAATGCTAATTTGGGTTTTAAGTGCCCTGGGCAGCAGCCTGTGGACAACTCCACTCCAAAACACTTAGGTCAAGATAATGTATTATTGTCATGTGTTTTCTCATCAGTCCCAAACCATGTACTATATAATAGTTGCTAAGGGAAAAATTCAATCTATATTATACTGATATTTCTGCTCCTAAGTGATAGAAGGGCATACATTCGGGAACCAAAGTGGTCAGCAGTATGTGATAGTACATTATTTCAGATGTTGAATTTGGCTTGTCTGTCTTCTTTATAATAATAATAAAACTACAATTGGTCTGAATTGCCTCTCACAGCTTTTCCTGTAAGATGTTCTCTCAGTCAAGTGACACTAGAGATGATCTGCCAAAGGCTGTGGTCAGCCGCAGGACACCTCATACCACTGCCGGGCTTATGTAACACACCTGATCTTCTTGAATTTTGGCCAGGGCCTTTAATGCTGCACTGAATGTTTTATGAGAAGGTTGCACGTGTCTGCTGCCACTGAAAACATACCCTTGTTGGAAAACAATTGCTCGGCAATTTAAAATTTACCACAACAGTTTCAGAGTACACAATGGAGGTAGAGCACACTGCTTGATTCACTGCCTCTGATAAAGACACAGCAGTGTTAAAGTCTGTTTGGCTCATGAAATGCTGTGAATTAACCAGTGTGCTCTAGCCCCCTTTTATAGTCTGGAAATTTGCTATCCTTGAACAGAGAAGCACCTGTTTTAGGTGTATTTTGCTAGAAGATGCTTGAAGAATCCTGTTTTTACAACATGTACAAAAATATTTTTGTAACTTTGGCTGTTACCAAAGTTCAAACATTAACTGACAAGTGTGAAAATAAAGTGTACTTTGCAGCAAGAGGTTAACCTGTAAAGGCTGAGTCACCTTTTGAGTTCCAGCGCTTCCACAGCCTAACTGTTGGAAGCAAATACTATACATTCAAGGCATCAAACTTAAGAGACAAGTAGTGTTTAAACTAACCAAACATGTTATCCTGTGATGCTCATGTGTTGTTTCTTGTCTCTACTCAGCTGCGGTCATCCTGCATGATGTGTGACAGTAGTGCGATCAGTGAGCAGTCCCTCTGTCCCTCGTCTTGGGCCAGCCCCCCCATTTCACCATCTTCCTAAAGTCTCTGTCCCAACCTGCCAAGATGACCGACAGGAAGGAGCCACCCTTCTTTAATGATGACAGCGTGGGAGCTTTTCAATACAAGCTCCCTTTCTATGACACTATGGAGCTCTTCATAGAGACCCTGACAGGGACCTGTTTTGAGCTGCGTGTGTTGCCGTTTGAGGCTGTCATTTCAGTCAAAGCCAAGATCCAGAGGCTGGAAGGTACAGAGTTCACTAATATGCAGTTTGCATGTTTTGGTCTGCTTTTATGGGAATTGTGTCCATATTTATCAAGCAAGGTTACTGCACTTATCGAGAAATTGAGCTGTATTGCTAGTTTTGCAAACCAGCATGACATCTCTCAAATACTGCATGTTTACATCTTGTCACACTATTTGCCAGACTGAATATACCATAAAAAAGTTGTTTGTTCAGTCTCCTGAGTTGTGCTGCTTTCTATATAACTGCTCTGTGGAGCCAGTTTTGCTACTCGTCTGTAAAGTCAAGGTTACTCTGAACTTTAGAGCTCTTAGATTTATTGTTGCTGTACAACTTGGTCGGTGTTGAGAAAGGCTATCGGGTTTCATTTGAAAGCAAAACTGTTGCCCATTGGTAATAAAGTGAATCTGGAACGATCTGTCCTAATTCAGAATTCAGTATATAAGCTTGCAACGCCTTCTGATCCAGCAGTGGGTGTTTGTTAAATGTACTGTCCCTCTGACACATTGCATTGCATTTTTATTGTTGCTCTGTTTATTTACACACAAAAAAGAAGAAATGGTGAGCTTGCTGAATCATAACACCAAACCCTCTTTATTATAATGTGTAGCTGCACTTTGGATGTGACACTAAGCTATGTAAAAGGGTCAGGCTGTTTGCTGAGTTTGTAAAAATGCAACTGCCAGATAATATCATTACCGCAACAAATCTGTGAACTCATCTGTTTGCTTACCTCCCAAGGGAGCCAGCAGAGGCACGACTAATTAATATAACAAAATCCCTTCTACAGTATTGCATATGACTGGGCTGCATGGTTTGGAATTAATTTTAATTAATGGTGTGTTGGCTCGCATTGATTAAAGTCTGATTCATTTTTTTCTTCTTTTTTTTTTAAATTTTGACCTTGGCTGTCCTGAAAGGGTGCTTTGTTGTAGATCAAGATGACCTTCCATATCTACATTCCTCCCTGGTGTTTTGCGTTTTGGTCAGAAAAGCCTCTCTGTGCTCTGTGTGTGATGAGATCTGTCAGCCAAGCCTGTGGGTTTGAGATGAAACATACCACTTTGCAATGAAGAGACCACTGCTCACTCACTAACACTGGCTCACCTCCAGCACCAGGTCACAGAGTTGACGGGCTGTGGGCACGGGGAGCTTACTGACTACGCATACACTCCATCTTGTTCTAAGCAGTAGCTCTGGAGTATTTATTAGGCTGCCATTCCTCCATTGGAGTCTTATTATTGTGGTCTCATTTCAAATAATGTTAGATACGGCGTAGACATAGTACACGTGGTGTTGGTTGGACTACTACATATCAAGTTTTGTTTATTCTTTTAATTTGTGCTATTTTACTTTTCAATGCATCTGTTCTGTGATTTGCTATTTTTCAGCAATTGCATGGTTCTGTCTTTAGGGGGCAGACATTATTCATCTTTCGCACTGGGTGGATGTTTCTGTTTCTGTTCTAAGCATTTTGCTCAGCAGATTAGTGAATTCAGCTTGTGAAATCTGAACAGGTCCTTGTCAACTTTAGTTGTTTTCTCTCCTACCCTTTCTCTGTCTGTAAAGGTATCCCTGTTGCCCAGCAGCACCTTATCTGGAACAATGTGGAGCTGGATGATGAACATTGTCTGCATGACTATGGGTAAATCTATTCCATCCGACCCTTTCTGTCCTTCAGAGCGCAGAGGCAAAATCACATAGACAGCAAGGCTTGTTAGAGGAGTTGCAGGCCATGTTTGAAAGCATACTGTGTACATTTAGAATCATTTGCAAGTGCACTTCAAAAGCATTCCTGCTGTGGTGGTGACTCACTGTTAATTCAGTTCAACATGCTGTAGATGATCCAGAGATGTGGTGCTAGCAGAGACAAGGCGACATATTTAGAGAGCTGGCCCTTCCACTCTTTTCAGTTTATGAAATGTAGTACATCACCCTGCAGTGCTCTGCTGGCTGCAGATGGTGGTATTGTTATAGATGTTTGTCACTTAATTTTCCACATGAACAGCCTCTGGTGAGATCTTGCAAGGCTCGCCTATCACACTGCAGCTCGCCTTTGAAGTTTTTGAAGCAGAGGCAAAGAGTAGGCAATGAAACATCTGCTCATATGCAACAAATGTTCCAGTGGGATTCCCAGGCCTGTAGTTAAGTTCATCTGAAAATCATCCTGCTCCTTGAAGTGCTGTTTACTGTAGATCAGAGCCTCTCCCTGCCAGTAAAGCCATTTTTATCATAAATATAAACATGTTGTTGTTTCTTTCTATCCCACAGAATTTGCATAGACTGAAATACTCAGAGGGTTGTGTTTCCTGTGATATTGAAAAGCGTTTTAATTGTTTTGGCAGCATTGCAGAGGGCTGCACTTTGAAACTGGTCTTAGCTATGAGGGGAGGTCCAATTAACACCAGGAGAGGTAAGAAATGGACCAAAGAACTTTACAGTCATGTAATAGCTGGATGTTTCTAGTCCTATGTTATATCAAATATAAAAAGGAATATTTTTAGGTAAATTCCAAAAAGTATGTTTTTCCGGCTTTAACCACAAAACCTCCTCTTCTTTTATCAGTAACCATGGAGGATCCTGTCAAAGATGTGGCTGACCTGATGGAGGGCACAAAGGATGAGGGTTGGGAGAAAAGCCTGGCTAACAAGCAGGTCACATTTGTGGTCTATCGTGAGGGTGACCAGCTAAACTTCTTCCGAGTGGTCGACAGGGGAGATGGTACCTTGACCCCTCTCTCTGAATCTCTGAGGTTAGGATATTGTTATGTCAGTTGTTTTTCGTGCAGCAGCATTGTTGTCCGTCCAAATAATCTAACTATGTACATAAATGGATTTGTTCCAAGGGTTTGCTCATGTGGGTCACTCTGAACAAGTGGCACAAATGAGAAACAAACAGGATAAATTGCATAAAATGTATAATTATGCATCCAGTAAAGATTGGAGTAGTTAATGTTGATTATTTAGTGATTAGTTGTGGACTGTGGAGCTGAGTTCATGTCCTTTTTGTGATCACCGTTGCAGTGAGCACACCCACCACACACAAAACTGCATTTTAGTTTGACACTGTTAGATTACTAATTGGATCAAATTTGACTGTCATGTTTTCCAGCGGCGGCTCGGTGTACAATGTGTTTGCAGAGGATGAGGATGGAGAGAGTTCTGCAGCTGCACAGCACAACCTAGAGAACTCCATCACGATGAACAAAATGAAGCTGCTCAAAGCCAAGATGGAGGACATGAACCTCAACAAGAAGGTGGGAAGCAACTGAGATCACCGAAATCCTAAAAATTGACTGCTTGTATAAAAACAAACATGATTTCCACACGATATTAAGTACCGAGTCTCACACCATTTATTAATTTAATGAAAATGTCTCTTAAATGAAGACACATTTTATTACAAACAGCCATCAAACCCGGTATGTGAAAGTAAATTTATCGACCTCAATAACAGCCCTGCACTGTCCAGTAGAGATACTTAATCATTTTGTCCTAAAACCATCATCAGATCGAATGCCTCAGATCTACTACTTGCATCAGCCCAGTGTGTGTGCGAAGCTTTTCTTTCTTAGGATTTGATGTTTTCTGGCTCCTTGTAACTTAGCATTCTGAATGCTGTGATCTTCTTAAATGTATTTTTAGCTGTAAAGACAGGAAACAAAATGATATTTTAAATTGTCATCACATACACTCCTGCTTATCTTAACTGAAAATGGTAGTCTGCAATCATTTTGCATAATGTAGACATACTGTACCAAACACTAATTTACATGTGTTTGTAAGAGGATGGGGCTTTTTTATTACATTAAACCCTACTGACTCTGTAATGTTTTTTTACATAATTATTTTTATACAAGCAGCTTCAATATAGTGGTGAGAGAACCACTATGATATAATCATAGTGGTTCTCTCACCACTATTATACAATCATGGTGGTTCTGTCACCACTACAGAACCACCATGATTGTGTAATTTTACAGGATTATGAAATGAAAAATAATGAAAATGTACACTACATTTTATAAGGTCGTCTACTATACTTTGACTGTCCTTGTCTCTGTCCTCCAGAAGTCGGCAAAGATAAAACCACGGGCCCCTGTCAGTCCACATCCCTGCAGTGGCTCTCTCGGGCCTTCCAGCACACGACACCACCATCGCCTCCTTCGCTCGCTCCCACAGATCGGCCAGCATCGGCAGTCAAATGCGCCTCTACCTCCAATTGCAGACCATGAATCCGTAGACCCCACCTTGCCCTCTGCTGCTGCGACCTCTGCCCACTTTTCCATCCCTAGACGGCCGCCTCCCTCTTTCTCGTCTCCCTCTTGTTACATGCTTCAGGAGGAGGAACCATGGGAGACATGCCCACCATTTGCAAAGATTCGCCCCCCTCCCAAAGTGTCCCGGTTGGACATTGGCAGCACCAGGCTAATGAGGGACTGTGTGTACCCTCAGCTCCCTCCACTGTGTACCAGACGGCCACCTGAAGCTGCCTTTGACCCAGTTGAGCCCACAGGGGAGACTGTTGGGCTGGGTTTGTTAGAGGAAGCTGTTGGACTGGTGGCACCAACACAACCGGGTGCTCCGTTTGGGGAACTGTTAGACCCTTTGAGTCTGGATGTGTCCACCCAGCCAGAGGGAGGCCGTCAGTCCCTTGAGGTTGGGCCTCAGCACCAGCTGCCACACTCTCCCACCCCACTTAGTCCCTGGACACTTGGGACCAGTGATACTCTCACCAGCAGAGCTGATGGCACACAGCTTGGCACATCATTTCACATCAGCCCTCCCTCTGCATTACCTTCCTCCACTTCAACCAGACTTCTGTCTCAGCCTTTTGATTCCACGGTCTCCTGTTTACAGCCTAACCTTCAAGCACAATCCTCAGTGAAGCCAGGCAACATATCTCCACACCCCTCGACCAGCTTGGCAACTCTTCCACCTCGCCTTCGTGGTGTTAAAGTAGAGTCACCTGGCAAGAGACCAGAGCTCATCTCCAAAAGAGAAGCAAGAGGCATCACCAAGATGGCAAACCAAGCCTGTAAGGAGCCACTGGGGTCTCTCAACAACTCGGAGCTCTTGGCTTCTCTCTCCACAAGGGCTCCAGACAGCAGCAGCAGCCGCAGCAGCAGCAGCAGGGACAACCTTGGAGAGAGTCTGGGACTTGCATTGGCATTGCCTCCTGCCACTGCCTCAGGACAGGGCAGCCTTGGCCCCAGGCTGCCATCCATCCCTACTAACAGGCTCCTTCAGGATGATCTCATTAGACAAATGTCACCGTTGCACCGAGCAGCAGCCTCTTACATGGTGAGCACATATAAGCGTCAGTGGTAGCTGCTAAGACTGTTTTTAATGTTCAGTTTGTGGTTCGCTCTTCAAAGAATTTGAAGTGTTTTGAAATCTTGGTCTTTCAATAATGTCTTCTATTAGCTGTTTTCATTTAAGTCTGAGTAATGGTGACTGCTGTTATCTCGGCTCAATCCACAAAGTGAGCAGATGCTTGAATTTAAAGTGGAGATGTGAAATTCTTTTCACTTGAATTGTCACAGTAGTAGATATGATCAACTAAATTAAATTGCGTGGTTTCCATCAGCTTTATCACACTGATGTAGTTTCTTTTTATTAGATCGAAATTAGATTTTCAAAAACTTTATCAAGTGTTCCAGAAGCCATGCTGTGACACATTTCACAAGATCCCTGTTCAATTATGTAGAAAGACATATCAGACTATCATGATGTCCTGAGTTTTGTCACAGATGAGGGAATAATGATGTCCCCAAGCCATAAAGCAAAGCACACAATATTAATTACCACACATTAGGCCTGTGTTTAAACATTATGCTAACATGCTCCTCAGAAGAACAGATACCTCGTCCTTCTGCATAAACAGTAACATGTGTAAAGTACTAAACTTTGGTGAATGTGTTAGGTTCAGTCCCAGTGAAGATACTCTACATACTTTCTACTTTCAAGACTTTTCAGTATTGCAGTTTTATTTGGATTTGCTCTAAAAAATATTTCATTTCTTTCTCAGACCACCAACACTCTTGCATCAGCTGGGGGAGTCGTGACTTCATTCGGGACAATAGGTAAGAGAAGCACATCGAGTCGTAGCACATAAAGATTGTTGCATCGTGGCGGTTTGCGTAGACTATTTAGCTGCAGACTTTGCAGTGTTATATTTTCAAAATCGAGGCACACATGATAATCAGAGTCCTTTAAAGCCTTCAGTGCATGTTGTATGAGTGCTACAGCAAAGCACCACAAGGGTGTTAAATATTCATTATGTCTACATCTGCAGGAGCAGCACAAACAACAGAACGGCAGCTCTAGACCTCAGCGTGCTCTCTTATTTTTACTGCCCACAAATATGCTTAGTCTGTTTATAGAGAATATGGATCAATACACCAAGTAGTGAGTCAGGATTCTCAATTTTCCTTTATTACTGGGCATTTGTTTATCAGTATCTCAGTGTCTGTGTTTTGTGCAGGCTGAGCATTTATTGGTCGTGTTCAAACTCGATTCAATCAACATCGAACAACCCAACTAATGATTGAACATGAATGACTTTTCCGTTAGTCTCTAATTTCAAAACTCCATTTTCACTCAAGAGAATTTTGGGGAAAAAATATGCAACACATTCAAAAAAAGCTCTTTAAAAAGCACTAATCCAGTCCACAAGCCCATTTTTTTTAGTTTGTTTTTCTGTTTCTGATGGAAATCATGAAGTCTGTTTTTATTAAAAATAAATCATCTACAGCTTTTTGCCTTCTTGGGTCTGACTCAGTCTCACTAATTCCAGCATGGAGATGTCAGACTTGAATCCACTTTGTTTTTGTCCTGCCTATGTTGTTGTAGTTGTACTGAAAAGTGCGTCATCTCCTACACTGTAAGATTGTGTACTCTGGACTATATCTGTGGTTTCTCATCTTCCTCTTCAGTCTAATAAGACACATCTTCAGAACTTTGAGGTTTTACTTCCCTATGTGACTGCAGTGCTTCGCACTCAGCTCAAAGGGCTCATTTGTTGTATCGCCAGAGTAAACAGTCTTTTTCCTCATATTCTGAGCACCTTAAGGCAAACATTTTACAAACTGATTTAAGTGTCTTTCTCGACAAACAAAATTCTATGGAATCCGAATGAAAGGTAGCTATACTTTTTTAGGTTTTGGTTTTATTGTGTAGAAATGTTTCTCACTTTGTAATGCATTCTTAACGTGGGTGTCCCAAATTTGTTGGTAATTATTGATGAAATAAAAACACTACACAAAGTTTCCAAAAATGAGTGAATGATTAGATGATATTTACTTTTCCTTTAAAAGAAAACTAGCTTTCCCTTTTGCTGTCGTGCAGTGGCATTATTAGTATCATTTTTTCCATTAAACTTGGAAGAGATCTGGTATGTATTTTGGATTTATTGTTCATAGAAACCCATTGAGCTCCAGTTACACTGACTTTCACAGACATTTTCCTGTGCTTTATTAAAACAATGGGACCTTTCTCTCTGTTTCTGTATCGACTGAACCGCAACACAAACAAAGTGAGCTGTTTCAATGAAGATATCAACAGTGACAAATGAAACAAACTGCAATACCCTCTCCCTCGGTGCACCATTAAATGACTCACTTAAGGATTAGCAGCTAAGGAAACTTGATTGGGGCAGCTCTTAATTGAGTGTTATCAAATTCAGATCATTTGTTCTGTTAAACAGATATTGATAAATGTGCTTGGGGATAACTTTAGTTGAACCCAGTTTTACTTATATTGAACCAAATCATAACTTTACATAGAAAAGTCAAGACCCTAAAGTGGATTGGATTGTGGGATTTCTTTGGGTTTCTCTCTAGTATTTCTTGTCTGTATGGCAGCAGACATACAGCAGGAAGTACACATTTAATCCAACACTCGCCCCTCTTCACAGAAAAACATAATTGGTTTTCAGAAATCACATCAATACATCTAATTTACCTGACATTAGTTACTTTACAATGCACATGTTATTCTTAAGCAAGCTTGAAATTGCTCATCAAGACTAACATGGAAACTTTAGATAACAAGAATGTGACAGTTTGAAGAAGTTTTTTTTTCTTCTTTCCCCTGAATATCAGGTGACACTATGCAGACATGTTTCCTGATATGCAAAGACTCAGTGCTCAGCGGAATTGCAATGAAATGGTCGACTGAAAGCAAAGACTTGTAGAGACTGAGCTTGCAGAAAAGCACAGTGAAACTAAAATAGCAGATTGTATTTCTGGTTGCTCTCCAGCTGGTGATGTCACAACAGGTGTTTTGCCTTGTGACCATATGCCTGAATGCACCGACCAGAGAGAAGTGCTCTTTTCCTACTTTTCATGACTCTTGTGTTGATCTAATCTTTCATAGCCTCCTGATTGCAGTGATAAATCTACCTTGAGCAAATATGTATGTCTGATGTTAAATAAGTGCAAATAAAGGCAAAAGGCTGCGTCAGAATGTAGAAGAAGTAAAATGTTCCTGACATCACCAGTTGGGCAGAAATACTTGAAATGGTACCATTAAAAGGAAGAGGGCCAAGTGAAATGATGCAGAGTTATCCTGACTCTTTTTACTTTACAATCATTCAACATTGGTTCCTGTTGAGAATTACAAAAAAAACAATGTCTCCTCTTTTCTCAGGCACTCCAACATACCACCTACCTCCAGTCAAGGCTCCCACAGGCACCAAGAAGAAGAGTTCAAAGCACTGCTTCCTGTGTGGCAAGAAGACTGGTCTGGCCACCAGCTATGAATGCAGGTATAAGTGCCTCCAGCGTTTCCACCTGCCCTCAATCACTCACACACTTGCTGCCTGACTCTAAATCAGTTCTCCCCCTTTTTGTCAGTCTTATCCTTGAAACAAGCCTTTTAGTACAAAGTGGTCTTTGCCCGGTTCATCCATTTTGTCTTTCTGCCACATCTTCAATGAAGACACATCCCTGCTCACGGCTTGTTCTGCCACAAGTTATTAGCTTCATCAAAGTTTCTCCCCACGACATCACTGGATCACTTCCCCCTCTCGGGTCTTGTCCAGGGCGTGCACACTGAATCTGATGCAACAGGATGCAACTCTAATCTCCCAACATCGGCCACTTGAAGTGGTTGAGCTCCCTACTGTGTTCAAAGCAATGTTGCCAGTTTAGTCAAATTGTAAACCTCTGTGATTAAGCGAGTAATTGAATTTACTCAGTACGAGTGCTGATAAATGACATTAGAGATTTAAAGCAGTGTTGCTGTTTTACTAATGGCCTAGTAAGAGCTGAAAATTCAAGTACACTGAAGAGGTATTTAATTACTATTTAGTATGAGGAAAACTGTATTATGAAGGTGAATGATTTCATTTGCCGACTCTAAAGCCTCAAGAAGGTTCTGCTATGTAGTATCACTTCTGTAACATCTTTTGTGTCCACGCTGAAACATCTGTCTGTTTCAACCTTTCAGGTGTGGCCACAACTTCTGCGCGACCCACCGCTACGCAGAGACTCACGACTGCACTTACGATTACAAGAGTGCTGGACGACGATTTCTGCAAGAGACCAACCCGCTGATCAGTGCTCCCAAGCTGCCTAAGATCTAGAACCTGGACCCGACCGAAGACCAAGAAGTCAAACTGACCCCAACAGTCTGCAAAGACATTTCTAGTAAGAAGAGGAAACTTATAACACCACTGTGTGCTTTTTTTTTTTTTTTTTTTTAATCAGCCAAGTTTGCTTAAAATTGAAATAAAACATTCTGTAAAGCCAAGTGTGAACAAAGACCAGTGGACTGAAATGGCACAGAACTAATTATCACCTCTTGACAATGTGAAAATGTTTATCCTTTTTAATCTATTACCTTTATTCTTTTTTCCATTGCGTAAAAAAACAAAACAAAAAAACCTGTGCATGTATGTAGGTAGTTTTTTGCTAAATATATCTGCTGCACGTTCAGACATATCTATTTTAGTTTTGACATCTTCTTTGTTTTTTTAATAGGACCGCTAATGACTTCATTTGACAAGTCTTTGACAGATGCACTTTAGAACTATCATATTTATACATTTGATTTTCCTTGTTGTGGGGGGCGGGTGGGCGGGGGGGGAAGCTGCATACATTTCTGTGTTTGTCTTACAAAGTGTTTATGTTGTTGTTATCCAGATTTTTATATTCTGCACATCTAAATGTCTTTCTTACGTGGGCACATACATACCGACATCACTAATGACATTTTTCTTAAAAGAGAACAGTACATCCACTTATTGATGAAATACTTAATATTTATTAATGAATACTACTTATTTAAATTAAAGGTTGGTTTTGAAATAGCAGGTATGCAATGTGTGTAGGTGTGAATGTCAAGTAATCCGTATGACTATCGAGTAAACTGTATTAGGACTGTGGGGTGGGGTTGGTTATGGTATTTATGGTGTGTTTCCAGTAAGGTGGTTGCCATAAAAAAAATAATAAAAAATCTTTTGTAAGTCTTTTTTTTATTGCTCAGCTGTTGCAAAAACTTTAAATGCTGTTAAAGTATCTACAGGGGTTTGATCTAATAAAGTTTCTTTCAATACATGTTGTACGCCACTGATGTGTGTGTCAGCGCTGATTGTTTTTGAATTCATGCTGATTCCACCTTCTTACACGAGGTTCTTTAATAACTTCTTTTTTAAGTTTCCTGCAGTGTCTTCGAGGCTCGCCGTTTCATCTCCTCATTTGCGCATTCAAAATGTGACCTTTGCTACTTATCACTCCTAATAGTTCTCATCACATTGCTGTGAAGTAAAAAAGGAAATGGTTTCTCTTTGGTATTATTCGCTCGTTATTGTCACATTAAATACCCTCTCCTCCTGACTCAGGCCCTCAGCTAGTTCCTTAGCAACAAGCTGAACATTGTTTTTGAACCTGTTGAACATTAGAACTCCCACTTTCATAATTCTCGCCAAAATTAGTACAAACGTAGCCGAGGATCACATCCTGTTAAGTCTTTCTTCTTTAACACTATGTCACCTTCTCGGGAAAGCGACTAATCTGTCTACTATTTGCTAATTTCTTTTTATCGCTGGGGTGTGTGCGAATTGCCGCAGCAAGGTAACGCTCCTGATTAAAAAGCAACACCAGCCATTGTGTGAATTGGCAATTTGCCTCAGAGTTTGGTGTGTAGGTTTATGTGTAAATCATGAATGACAAATGTGAGATTTCACTTAAAGAAAACAAAAAGCTCTTACAATACCTGCAGGATCAGGTTCCGATATCACGTCCCGGGAGAATCCCAAAAAGGTCCTTCTGCCACGAGTTCACATTTTCAAATGTTTAGTCTTTTATAATATTCTCAGAGAGAGCACTCGAAAGCTGTAGTCTGTTTATAAGCACACGTCCAAACTACAAATTAATCATGGAGAGCGGAGCGCCGATAATGTATCAATCAGTCAAAATGAGAACACTTTGTAATCAAAAACACACAAATATGATGTTTTTCTTTGCTTGTGAGTCACTGAGTGGAGATGCTTGAATGAAAAGTGGGGGCACAGCTTATTATTCACTTTCCTTTTGCTGGGGAGGCTGTTCCTGTGCAACAGACAAACCCTGACCTGAGTCACGTCTCAATGTTTTTTATCCTCACTTTCCTCCTTCATGTTGTCTGGCTTTGATCCACTATAATTGGGCTGTGCAGCATATACTGCTGAATCCCTGCCTATTCTCTCTTGGCAGATAAATGCACTTCAACATGGAGAGGGGCAGCTCTCTTTTTTCTCTTTTTATTATTATTTTTTTGAAAAAGAATAGACTTTATAGCATCTCTAGTTGAATTTCTAAAATAATACATCATGTTGATTTCATTTCAGACTCACCAGTGCGGCAGCAGCAGGAGCTGGTAGCTTATCAACAGCAGTGGATGTTACAAATGAAAATCCAGTTTTCAAAATATTAAACACATACAACTCTGACCATTCTATGTCCTCTCATATATACAGATGTAAATCAGTCTGCCTAAGCTGTTGGTGCTTACTACGAATTATAAAATATGAATATACAAATTTGGTAAACACAGTGATCGTGTTAGCTACTATACATGCTGAACACAGGTACGTACCTTTTAATTTAAACACTGTGAAGCTTCACAGACCTCCTGGCATCACAGTGAATTATTTTCTTTTGATTATAGGAAGGTAATAAATCAAATTGTGGCATTAATGTCGTGTAACCTTTACTAAAAATGTGAGATGTTTGGGGGGTTGAGCGCTACATAAAAAGCCCAATTATGTGTGATAGCTGCTGGTGATCTGGGGGCTTAACATTTGCCCAAGTGAAGGAATGACTGACCTGAAATAGTGACTTTTATGGCCCATTGTGCCACAACACGCAGGAAAACAGAAGACACAAATTTCTGTGCCGCCCCAGAGGGAACACTGGGAGTGCTACTTAAGTTAGGAAGATTACGGGTTCAATCCTAAATGAGGGTATAAAGGAGACCATAAATTTTTAACAAAGCCTGCAATACAACCCAGGGCGCTGAGTTTAAAAGATGAGGATATTTATAGGTCAACTCAGCTTCTGCTGCATCAGGTTTGGCCAGTTTCTTTTTTCTTTGAAAACCTGTATCCTATGAGCCCCCCGACCCTATGAAAGTGCAAAGCTAAGTCACTGCGGTACATTTTTAAGAGTGGGTTTCTATTCATTCCAGTAACAGAGTGTACCTTTTGGGATCTGTACAGGTTTTGTCTGAGTATTTGATTCGGATCCCTTCAGCTGTTCCTGTGCAGTGTATCACAAAAACACACCAACCAAATGCCTATTTTCTGCTTTCTGTTTCAGGATTGCTCAGCCTGCCTTTTGCAAGTCTGCCAAGTGCTGCAAGTATATATTTTGCACAGACTGAAAAACAATGATTTTTTCTCTCTCTCTCTCCTTTTATAAACATGGCTTTCAGAAGAAGAAGAAGAAATGTTGCTCAGTCAGAGTGAAAGTGGTCTTATTCAGGACTAAAATATGTACAGATCTGGAAAGGATTGTTTGAAAAATCTACGGTTGCTGATTGGCCCTTTATTAGTAATCCAATAGGGCAGTCAAACTGAGCAAATTAGTTTTATCTCTATATTTTCTAAATTCAATAGTCAGCTCTGTGTTCTGCTTAAGCACACACATTGTGGTTAGAAAAACAGACTCTGAACTTTGCTAATGAGGAACAAACAATCACAAGTTGAAACCAATGAACGGAAATGTGACAAACATGAAGCATGCACAGTTCAAAGACGATACAACCGACTACGATTCACGTGTCTACAAGAATTTTAGCGTTTGTTCCGAATGTGACCGAACAAAAACAACATACCAACCTTGTTACGACCTGGCTCAAGATGGCCGCAACAAAAGGAGAGACACACCAAGTTTCAAAAATTAAAGCTTGTCTTTATTCACTTAAATGATACCCAATTAAAAACCAGACCAGTACGGGGTTGAGGGAGTACACAGAGTCAGTGGTGTGTGTGTGTGTGTGTGATGTATGCATGAATTATGTGTGTGCAAGTGTTGTAAATGCAAACGTCCTCAACAAACTAACCCATAACCAGACCAGTGTGTTACCTGTGGAGGGAAGCAGAGTAGACAAAGATTAGACTGCAGTCAGCCCTTAAGTAACCCAGGAACACACTGGGTGTCACAGGTGCTCCTGGTTACCTCAAACAGCCACTCACAGAACCAACAGATGAACTCGAACCACCCACAAGATGACCTCAGGGGTCATCACAACCTTCTGTGTTGTCCTGAAAGTACATCAGTACCTGAATGAATGTGACAACTGCTGACTCACGTTTCCACAGAACTCGAAGAGTCAAAACACGAGACAATCAAGCACAACCAGTCCGATGGGTTCAAGTAAGTACACAGAAAAGACCGGAAGTATTTGAACACTTTGAAAACGTGATATCATGTCGCCGCCCTCGCTTCCAATCCCACCTACCGACAGGCCCACCGACCTGCCAGGATGAACTCCTCTTTGTCCACCTGTCTGCTCCCTTTTCGTTTGTCGTCCTTTTACCACTTTTTCTTGTCTCCTCTCTGAATCTCTTTCAGTTTCTCGATGAATCTCTTTCAGTTTGTGCTTTCTTGAGAAGCCTGTTTTTGACTTTATGGGACTTGGCATGTCAAGCTCCTGCTATTACACAACCCAGTCCTCCCAGTTGAACACACGCCCTGTTCTAATCTGTTACAGGAAAAATTATAGACGTTTGTTGATCGGGTTGAGCACGCCCATTGAACATATATCACTCTTTCGGTGGTTTCCTTCTGTTGTAATGAGCAACATTTGAATTTCTTAAGTCCTTTGAATGTGGCAATTTTTTTTTTTTAGTATCAATATGACAGCTGTTCTTCACTTGCCTGCCTCCGTGCACAAAAAAAAACAACAACACAAAAGCCATGTCCTAATCCTTTCCATGCCACGCAACAAGACAGCCTGTATCTCTCTGACACAGAGACACATGCATGACAATTCGGCAGACTCACTTCTGAGGTGCCCACTTTGTCCAGACAGAGCACAGAGGCTCCGTTGTCCCAGCCCAAGGACGGAGTGGCGGACTGTGCATCAGTAATAAGCCCAAACACAATGACAGGTTTCACAGAGATAGAGCCGAGGCTTTGAGTCAACAGAGGATACATTCCCTTCTTTAATAAGTCAGCCTCTCCTAACATACTGCGCTGCGAGCGAGGGGCTCCCTTGGTGTGGAGTTACTGGACATGCTGTGATTCACTTGAGTTCGGGAGAGTGACACTGCAACACACTGCAGGCCATTCATAACCGGAAATAGAGACCACTGTACTGAATATTAAAAGAGTCCGACAAACTATAGCTTCTTCCCTGGAACGAGTTTTCTATTGGCTCAAAACAAATCTGTACAATTTTAAAATAAGAAATGATGTATAGTAGAAAAAGAATGAATGGACGGCGTCTTTTTTTAAAGAACTATTTTGCAAAATATGCTTTGTCTTTTTCTGTCTGAGAGTCAGATAAAAAGATTGACATCTCTCTCATATCTGCCAATACATAAAGCAAGACTAGATCCGGCATCTATTTAACGTAGCTTAGCATAAGGCAGGAGACAGGAAGAAACAACCGATCAGACTCGGTGCGTAAAGCTGCCAAATCCACATACCAGCACGTGCAAGACTCAGACAGTAACATGTGACGCGATGGGATTTTTTTAATCTGTCCAAAAACCCACGATGACAGCCAGGTATGAGCTGAACTCTTGCTTTGCCAGGACAAGCAACTTCCTTGAGTCTTCGCTGGTTGCCTGGCAACTGTTCAGAGTTAAGAAAATGTCTTACGCTTAACTCCACGGAAAACAGAGAACTGTTGATTTTGTGCTTGGTTTTTTGAAAAGACAAACGTGATGTAACAGGGTGATTACTGAGCTTTGGATGTTCTGGGAGGCAGATTTGGCTACCTCTGGATGGAGCCAGGCTAACAGTTTCCAGGCTCTGAGCTAAGCCGCGCTAAATAGCTGCAGCTTCACACTTAATGGGCAGGTATGAGAGCGATATCATCCCTCCTATTTAACTTGGAGAATATTCGTACTTGAATCATAACTAAAGCTTCATAATCTGGGTCTGCGGCCACTCAGGAGGTACAAGCTGCCTGAGTCATTTTATTCCCACCTGATGAATAAGTCCAGGAGTCTCTTTGTGAATGTATCATCCAGATCAAGCTGATGTGAGACATCAGAGTCCTGAGGCCAACATGACACGTCTGATTTACCTGTGAAGAAGGTGCTAGAAAGCAGCGGCAAAACGGCTGATTAATTTATTTCCTCTTTACAAAGGTCCACTGGGAGAGTGAGAGTAGAGAAGTGTGGAGCTGTACTGCATTTTCATGATTTCTTTTTTTGGTTATTGAAATATTTTATTTCACATCCACAACAGCAGTAAGACTTATTCCAGCTAAAACCTTGCAGGAGCTGCAATTCATAATAAACGGTATAATAACAATAATATCAGTGTCGTTTGCATTATTACTTTTCTCAATAGCTTGTGCAATATCAGTTTTAGTATCATGTGTAATATTTCATTATTATGTGCAATATTGCTTTACTACCTCAGAATCGTTTCCAGTATTACTTCTTGCTTTTCTAGTCTAGTCTCTTTGTGGACTACTTATTTTTATTTCAAGTAATGTATCATACTTTTGCCTTATTGCTTTTCTGCGAGGCATTTATTCTAAGGTTATGCAGTTTCTTTTTCTGAGCAATCTGGCACGAGATATCCCTTGAATTAATAAAGTTTTATGTCATCTTATCTTTCTTTAATTTTCTTTTTTGGAGTCCTTTAGAGTTTGTAAATGAGCAGTACAAGTTATACAAACTACAGGAGGACTACAAGATTTTTTCTTAATGAAATAGAGCAAGAAGCGCTGGTCTCTCTTCATTGAAAAGACATGTTTTGCATTTTACTGTACTTTGACGTACTCCTTTAGCAGTTAAGTAGTTTGGAAGTGCTATTCTATTTAAGGGTTGACAGTAAAATAAGGTAACCCCAGCCGACAAATATGGCAGCCCATGTATACTGAAATAAAATATGAACACAGCATGACATATATTATTAAATCCTATGCATTCTTTTTGACATTGTAAAGTCCCTAACACTGACGTCTACGCACACAGCACAGACGTCATGAAGCAGCCATGTATGCATTGTATTGCAAATGATAAATGGCAGCTCCAGAGTGGAGTCACAGACCAGGAGTCCGTAACAAGTCACGCGTCTACGCTACAAAGGGTGGTGAAATTGTTGATGCTGTTTAAGGAATGTAGTCCTGCTCTTCCTGAAAGGCCAGTTGGTTAACATTTTGGGAGGAAGCATCACGTTGTCGGACACCTTCATCCATCTATATGTCATCTGTATTTTCTTTTTTTTTTAAAGATGAATTTCATGGTGGTATTTTATAGTCACTGGTCAAAAAGAAGTGTCTGTGTGCTGGTCACACTATCTGATCATTGTTCTTTAAATCCACACCTGATGAGGACGTGGATTAGTTCAAAGGTTGACAATTTGTCAGCAGGTGAATAACTCCAAAACTTTATGTGCACAATTAGGTAAATGTAAACCTTTTTTTCTAACCATAACAATAAAAGCCAGATAGTTAACGTCTCCTTTGAGTCAGAAAAAAGGCCATTTGCAAACTGTGTTTATATTTTTGTTGGGTGTCGCTGTCTCTTTGTCTTGTCGTTGGCCATAAAACCATTGGACAAGATTGAGCTCGGCCCCATCATGAACACATGCAGACTCCTGCAGGCCCAAATGAGATAAACTGGGGTTAACCATATGGACCCTATGTGGAGCCCATGAAAGAGCCACCATCAAACCATCTGAGCTAATCCATGTGGGGCCTTAATGGAAACTGAGGGCAAAATTGGCTGCAAAAAGGTGCAAACCCATTTGGGCTCCACAGTGGGTTCCTTTGAGGTCTGGTTTGCTCTCTACAATCTCGAGAAGGGTAAACTGTGGCTCCTTAGCCTTTATGCTCACCTGTCACTAAAGTAAAAGTTTAATCCTGTTCAGGACTTTTGGGGTCTTTTGGAGGCCAGGGCATATGATTTAGGTGACAGGTTTTTTTTTTTTAAAGCTGCAAACCAGAAAACCAAAACAATTCATTTAAAAGATGTTAAAATGCTTCATGGAGCTGGAAAAAAAAAGTTGGATGATAATTCTTAATGGATTTTATAAATGCAAGCACCACCTTTAACTGAGCACCTAAATAAAACATTGACTAGCGCAGCTTTAATCACATTCCATCCCATTACAGGCTCATTTCCAAGCTTCGTCCCATCACCACCTTCTTCACCCTCCTAGATCTTCATCATCACCTCCTCAGCCCGCCCGCGTGCGCCGCCTGTCCTTTAAGCCCATTATTTTTCTTTGCGTTTTTTTTTTTTTTTTTTTCCTCCAGTCCATCTTAACGCGGAAGTCGGTGACGCACCACTACACACAGCTGCTCAGCGGGGACAATGAAATAAACACAAACGTCGTCATTCGGTGCCGATCACAGCGGGTGAGTGAGCGTGTGCTTTCTTTCTTTTATTATTATTTTTTTTATTATTCTTTGTGTGTGTGTGTGCGCGTGTGCGTGTGTGTCATTAGGAATACGGAGCTACGTTTGGTCCGGTGCAGTTTTGTGCGCGTCCACACCGAGGCTCCTCCGTCTCCGCTGCGCCTCCTCTCGCTGCTTTATTAACCGGGAGGCGGCTGTCGGAGGGGGGTCGCTCGGTCGCTCGGACGTGCGTCTGGACTGTGCTGGGATGTGATAGTATGAGAATTCTTCTTTTTTTTTTTTGGTCCCCCCCAAAATTTTTTATTGCCTGCTGTAGAAGCCGACAGTCGGTTCTCTCTTCCCCCCTCTCCTCTCCTCTCCTCCTCCTCCTCCCCTCCAGCGACGGAGCCTGTTGTGATTAAAGGTATGAACAATTCAGTTTCATATTAGAGCTCTGCAGCAGAAATATGTTATTAATGGATTTATTTCTTGGTCCATTTAGTGTGAGAAGACGCAGCCTTTGTTAGTTGTGTTTTTTTATTCTTGACGCTGGTTAGAATATGATGGGACACCAGATCATGGAGATACAATTGATTGCATTTCGATTAAGCAGAGAATAATTCAGGATTATTGCTGCTGTCCTAGAATGCTGCTCTATTGCATTTCCATGCAAACACATCAACAGGGGTCATGGTGACATATATATGGAGTTTGCTGGATCAATATTGGTTTGCTCTTTACATGCCTCCCAGAGCATTTGCTACTGTATGTTTTATATCCAGTCTATGAGGCGCACTGCTCAGCCGGGTGTTGCCTTTTTTTTTTTTTCTTTGGTATTATGAACCACAATAAAGCCAGGAGGAGCGCCCTACATAGCTCTACAGGGTGCAAAACAACACCAAGTGTCTTGAGCGTGATGCCAACACAAGACTGTCGATGCAGCCTCTCCTAAATAGATTTGCACCCAATAATCACTTTATTTCGTTACGTCTGCTCTCACATTACACTCTTGTCCTGCAGGATCCCTCGGTTTGGTCTCCCTGTCACGCTGTGTGGCACATCTGCTGTACAGTCATATGTGTGTGTATGTGTGTGTGCACAGTGTGCCAAAAAAAAAGATGCACCAAAGCGCTTCACTCTGCTTTAAAGCTCTTCTGTTCGCACTTCCTCGCTGTGGATTGCCTGCTGTGGTATTTGCTTTTGTCGCTGGGAGGGCAAATCTTTCACTCATCTTCTCGTCTAAGGTAACAAGTCTTGGCTCCGTGTCAAACGGAGCTTCTCGCAGTGCCATCTGTATCATGATGCAGGATTTGCCGTGGTGCTCAGCTATTGTCGAGGGCAAGAGGAGGAAACCAGCTGCGCCTGACTGACTGTGTGTGTTACATCACTGAAGCCCTCGGTTATGTCTTTGCCAGTGTTGTGAAATACTGAAGGCTTGTTACGATAAGAAGCCTCATTGTCCCGTTGGTATCTGGAGTGTGCATGCATAAACACGCAGATAACAAAATGCTTATTTTTGCCTGTGATCCTGCCTCCTCGTATTGGATTAGCACGTATAGATTGGCTTGTTTTCCACACAAACACTGTTTAAGTTTCTGGCAGCCAAGTGTTTGAACAGTCGTGACGGACCGGCGGCCCTTTTTATGTAGGCAGGAGGTCTAATGCTGGTCTGGTGATTGAGCGGGACTCGATGAAAAATGGAATTTAGAAGCAGAAGACAAAGTGAAAAACCCCAAAAAAGGGCTGTTTTATTCATGAGCTGCTCTTAACTTGTCAAAGTTTTTAAGTTAAGTGCACAGATATTTTATGTTATTAGTTGAATTACATCAGTGAGATCAGGTTTTCAGAGCAGACTGATTTGCTCACAGTCAGGTCAGTGTTCCTTCCAAATGCATTATATCATCCATTCACATGACCACTGTATACCTACATAGAGACAGTTTGCCTCTCTGTTTCTGCACTCCTCTTCTCGGCCTGCTCTTCCTTCACGACCTGAACCCTGTGACAATGAGGGATTTTTTGCTGGTATCAACAAGCATTTCGCAGTCACGAGAAATCTCATCTATTCCTGAGCCAGAGCCACCCGAGCTGTCACCAGCCTCTGAAGTCGTCAGTCGTCCTGACAGAAGCGGCTGCGGGCGGAAAAGACAAAGTAAAGCCGCAGATAGATGATTCCAAACATGAGGTAGAGGGCGACCGAGAATGTGTCTGTTAAGCTGCGAGGGAAGGAGCTTGCAGCCTTAATGGAGTGAGCCATTGTGTGCTTGCAAATTAACTCATACTTTCCGTCGTCAGAGATAGGTTCTGAGGAAAGTAATTGGAGGGCGGAAAGAATGCAATCAAAAGTATCTGAAGGCTCTGATAGTGGCTTTCTGCCAATTAACTGCAGTCATTGTTTGACACAATTGGTTGTAATGGTGAAATGTGCCTCCCACAGTATTTTATAATATGGAACCGAGGATGCATTTGACAGCTTCTATTGTGCTGTTCTATGGCGGTTTCAATCAAATTCAATTTAACAACAGGGGAAAACATTTTGACTTGTAAAAGAGATTCAGAAAAAAAATGTGTTTTTAGTTCTGGTTCATCTACTGTAGTCCATATCTTTGCTTTGGCAAATTATTTTAACTGTACAGCAGCTGCTGTTTGTTCTCACTAAACACATACAGCCTGTTTCAAAGGTCAGACAGCGTGTTGGCTATTTGAGCTGAACATACTCATTATATTCTTTCTTTTTAGCTCTTTGGTGAAATGTTCTGTGTTCCGTAATGGGGCTGCAGGTTACAATTATTCACATAATGAAATGTGTCAGAGGGATACCCAGGTAGCCTACCTGCTAGAGAGTACACCATGTACCAAGACCAAGTTCTCACTGCTGTGACTGGGGCTTGTCATCACTCCTCTCTCCTCCACAGCCTCTCCTCAGCTAATAAAGTAGAAAAAAAAAATCCCTGAAATACAGTAATAACGGATAACCTGACAGTTATATTCTCAACTAAATGTTTGGTCTGACACTAGTGAAGAATGTCCACAACAATATCCCAATATTTTTAGATGTCAAAACATGCACTTTAGCAATTCTCTGTTTTGTCTAGTAATTGTTTCTGCAGCACCCTTTCTAAATGATGAATCAGTTTGAGAAACATTGTGCGTTACCAGTAAGTCGCTGTAATCTCCACCCCAACACTTACGCTTCCTTTTTTTTTTTTGTTGTTGCTCTATTTCCTCTACATTAACTTAACACTAATGGAGGATGTGATAATTTCGTAGACAGACACAGCACTTAGTCGTAATTTATGCCCTAAGCAAATCAGCGGCATTTTTCTTTGGTCCTACTTTATTTAAATTTGTATTTTTAATGTCATCCTCCTTCAAAATGGCACCTGCAGACTCACGCTGCATCTCTTATGTTAGCCGCTCACCCCTGTCTCCTCGCTCTCGTGGTTAATCCGTAAAATAATATTGATTGCATTCTGCGAAGAGACAGCAAATGGATCTAGGCTGCAAAAATCCGTCTTCATACGTATCCTGTTCCCTTTTACAGGAGTGTGCGTGTTACTCAGGATGTGGGTTTGTTTCCCTCGACCCTAATGACTGTTAGTGCGTCATGATAACGTTGGCGATTACCTCCCTTTGCTTGCTGGACTTTCAGTTCAGCGAGTTCTACTTCTCTTAACTCATCTTAGGTTGAACTAATTAAAAGTTTATTAACAATATTAACACCATATGGCAGCTGCAGTGGTACCACAAGGTTTCTAGTGACATGTAGACCTTGTGCAGCTGTTCCACACTGCCTATCTGATCCTGGGCTGTAATCGAAGGAAATGCGTCCCCCCGCTACTCCTGTTGTATCAACGTCTGGCCGAGCTGTAATGAAATAAGATAATAAAGGTATCATGCTGTGTCGTCGCTCTCTACTGCGCGCTAACCCAATCCCGGCCTGCCCTGCTACTGTGTCTCCCTGTGGCCGCTCTTCATCTGCAGGGAATAAGAGCATCGATCCAATCTAATGACTTCCTCCTATGGATGATGTCATACACCCCTGTGAGTTAAACCTTACCGGGGTAATGTCTGGAGTTAAAAAACACAGGCAAAAGGTCAGTGTTGATATTGATATTTCTCTCAGATCCTAAGCCGCCTTCTTCCCTCAGACTTATGGCGTGTGTGTGTGTGTGTGTGTGCAGCTGTGTGTTGCACGGGTGCAATGAAATTATAATGTCTGCGATGAAAGGAGGAGGGGGGATGCTGGACAGCTGCTATACATCAGGAGAGCAGAGGTGCTGGCTCAGCTGAATGGACCGTGGGATGACACCGCTGCAGGTTGCACGCTATGGTTGATGATGTCATTAGGGCTTTCACAGTCTCCCAGGGTTTCTGTGCGCAGATGGCGACGAACAAAGAGGAGGAAACCGTCTTGGTGGCATGAGGGCACAATAGTAATGTGTTGTGTGTTGCTGTTGCTAGACGTACTGCGTATTTGTACAAACGCCTCGATGGGTGATGGCGGAGCTGAGCAGCTGATCTCCCACACAGGTGTTGATCTGGTTTGAAATCTGCATCGAGGTGCACCAGTTTTTTGGAAATGTGTCGCTCAGTTTGTATGTAAAGCCCTTTGTACACTTTCAGGAGCTTTTCCAAAGTGATCTAAGAAATATCTTGTGGATAGTCTCTGGTTTTCTTTTAACGATTTTTATCAAACATCCAATTAATCCGAGACACCGACGGTCCCTCAACTTTTATTATTCGAATTACAGAGAGTACAGAGATCTGCATAACAGAAAATCTTTTTCCCAGCAGCCTCTTATAAACCCCTTACTTTATGCTCTTAGAGCTATACAGCAGTACAGATCAATAATTACACACAGGATATTTGATTAGTCTAATTCTAAAATATTGCTGATACATCGCTATAGGAGCTGCTAGTAAAATGCCTAATTACCCGAACCACTCGTCTGTATCAGGAAGGCCTCCACCTGCATTCTCGCTCTCTGCTCTCTCCCCTACCAGCCTCTGAAGATACAAAAAAAAACTCCTCAACACTATAAAGCTGGAACAGGCAGTATTTTTTTGGCATCATCTCGCCAAAAATTCCATAATAATCTTTCAGATGTGGTAATTCAGTGATCTGAGAGGAAAGTAGACTTCTGCACCTCCTCTTGTCTCTTTTTCTCAGGCTTTAGAAAATCCGGCCTGTGACAAGACTGTTGAGTCACAGGTATTTTCAGAGAGAGGGCGTTTCTATTGACTGTTTTACTAATGCAGGCGTGTGTGCATGTCTCTTCAGATGGTGGAAAGCCTGAATCAGTGGCAGAAAATCCTGCAGGAGAACTTGCTATTACAGCGTTGGCAACAACACTGCAACGCAACCCAAAAATAGGAAAACGAACGAGCAAGAGAGTCTTAAAGAGACTATAATTGCATTGAAACGCATGTCAGTGTCAGGGAAGGCTAAGAGTTACGTTCAGTAAATGTATTATTCCGAACTTGCCTTTCTTCTCTTTCTTCTCTAACTTTCTTGTGATATTAAAAGGTGTTGATCGTTGGGTTATGCAGATAAATTTACAACGCAGGCTGGCAATGAGTGGCTATGTTGAATGTTGGTAATAGTTTAACCTTCTGCTAATTGTAGCCAAAGGCTCAGAGCGGTGGCTAATTTAATTTCATGTTTACGCGTGTGCAGATGAAGCGCATCCATATGGCCGAGCTGATCTGGTGGGAGCAGCTTCGTGCAGAAAGGGGAGAGCTGAAAGGGGGAAGTGTTTTTCCTTCCTTTTTTTTTTTCATTTTCCAGATTTCAGGTAAAGGCCCAGCTTGAAGAATCTGCAGGTCAACAAGACCTCCTTCTCTTCTCTATCACTCCGTGCATAATGTGATTACATGTATTATTTCTGTCTGACTATAAGTAGCATGATTTATTGAATAAGCAACAAACAAAGCATTACAAGATTACGCAGACAGCACAGTTCCCTTTAACATTAGTTAAATAAGACTTATCTGGAAATATGTACAGGAAACACCTGGTGTCGTCTCCGAGAAAAGTAGTCTGCCATGTAAAACGAGAAGTCACTGTCTCATCATATGCTGCACGCTTTTTTTTTTTTTAGCACTATTTTGTGTTTCAGAATTAGCAGTATTCATGTAATTTAAGTGTGAAATGTCTGATTATGCAGACCTCTACTCATTTAGTCTGAGATTATTTAATATATTATAATTTGAGGAACACTGCATTATTTGTTTTTAATGAATTTAATCATTTTAATTTAAAATCTTTTCAGTTTACAGCATTGTTAAACAGCATTTTAATGCCCACTCAGACATGTCAGATAGATTTCATATTACTCCTTTGACTGCTCAGTTTAAATGAGTCATTTATTAGCATGATAACAGTAGATTTTTCAGTTTATTTGCCACAATCATACCTGTCAGTTACTGGGTCTAAATATTCAGCGGCAGCCATTGTCTACGTCAGAACTAGTTTGAATTGTGAAACCCATTTCATTTAATCGCGAGTAAATCTCCATTTAGTCTAAAACACTCAGTTAAGTCATAAACATCACAACTAGGCCGCGTTTGAGCCGATGAGCAGCCGATGCGGTCGGCTCTGTTGACTTTATGGAAGCATCTGCATCGGTTATGTTTCTCATCTGGCGTCTTTCTCATCTGTCTGTCGTCTGGTGGACTGGCAGCAGACTTGACTCATTACTGATGAGTGTTGACAGCTGCATGTTTAAAACAGGAGCAGGTGATATCGGAATGAAAGTGAAAATGTGGAAGCGGGAATGAATATTGGGCTCTGGGTTCTGCATTACGAACAAACGCTCTGCATGTTTTGTTCATGCGAATGTATTTCAAAGCGTCTGTGGACGGTCTCTCCAGCTGAAGTGTGACTGCAGTGTGTTTGGATGTATCGTATAGAATTACTCACATTCATGTAACTCCGTGGCAGGACATTAAATTGTGTTTGATGTATTTGTTGAAAGCTCAGCTGCTGTAATGAATCAATGAAGGGAAGTCAGTGAGCTCGTAGCTTTGTAGTGTTGTAGAGGAAAATGAGGTTCTGTCAAAGGAGAATTTATGCTTCTTAGTATGATGCACCTGTATTAATAGACCTTTATTCTTAAGAGCAGAGCTTATTCAAGCAAGCTCCCTGTCAGTTTGTAGCCTTTTAAGCTAATGCACCGCACTACATGCTGCTTTACATCTCTATCAACGTATCGTATTGAATTAGATTTCTGAAAGCCAGTCAGCCGTCCATTTCCATTACTTTAGTTGTAAAATCAACTTGCAGAAGGTTGTTTGATAGGTAATCCATCACAGTGACCACGCTGCCCAAATTAAGTTTTTCAAGCCTCAACTTCATTAACGCACGCATTGATTTCTAAATTGTCAAGTCTTCTAATGCGTTTATGTGATCGTCTGACAAAAAAAATCTCCACATTAGCCGTAAATACTTTTTAAAAGCCCCTCACTGATCATTGATTTAACCCATAAAAAGTCACGTCAGTGCATCAAAGTTACATATTTATAGGTGTTTTCCATAAAAGAAGCGCTTCCTGCCTTAAAGTGACTTAAATGTAACACTACTCTTTAGAATGTGCAGATCTGTGAAGTCCACACCAATCTCCATCCACACTTTCACTATTTGCTGCAGCTGGAGCACTCCAGCTCACCCACAACTCTGCTGAAAGACTATAAAACCACTGCACTCTACACAATGGCAAGTTGGGGCATTGGAGCAATTCTGCTATTTGACCCAGAAACCAATCGTATGATACAGAAACCCTGTGTATTGATGGGGTTATTTGTTGCATATGAAGCCCCAGCAATCTGAATGTGTGTTTTGGAGATTATCATACACTGCAGTTTCAGTGCACTGCAGGTGGTAAACTGCTTTCAGCATACAAAAACACGAAGAACATGTGAAGAATATAAAAAAACTCGAACTGAAAAGGACTTCAAATGAATCAGAATAGCATTTGAATAGGATCAGGGTTGCTTGTTTTAGGATAAACAGCAGTTAAACGCCAGCCTGTTTTATGGTTATCCTATAGTCATGTTGTTTTGTATAAGGTAATGTCTAGTCTGCAGGTTTATTTTCATGCCATAAGAATATATAGAACCTAATGGCTGTCTTGGAGTAAAGCATCTTTAAATGCGATGTACTAAATGGAGACTTTCCCATATACTAGTACATGCATTTCTTGTTTCCCCCCCACCATCAGTCTGACCAACATTATGCAGTAGCAACACGACCTACAGGCATCTCATGAGACTCTCTATATTTGCTTTTGTTTGTACAAAGCGGAGGAAAAAACAGTGTAATTGTCCTGAGCAGCAGCAGCAGCAGCAGCAGCAGCAGCCTCCGTGGCTGGGCGCACAAAGAAAACAGTTGAGATGTTATTGTGTTTTAACTGTTGACTGTCATGTGATCTCTGGGAAGAGCAACTTTGGAACTTGGAACCCGTTCTGGTTTCTCATTTGGACCGTTATCAATCCGCCATTCATGTGTAATTTACTTGCGTGTTTTGTGAGCAGCAAAGATATAATCAGCTGCTTTTAATGTGGACTTCAGCAAACCAGCGAGAGAATTCCAGCAGCTGAATGAGCGCCGACCATCATTTCATTATAAATATCAAATAAGTTTTTATTACCAGTGACTCCTCAACCGTTTGCTGGCGTTGTTTGCACAGCCAGAGGAGGTTTTTTTGCTGCTTGTAATTTTGTCTTCGGTGTATTCACGACTTAAATCTCATCATAATGCATCCGTGTTGGAGACATTCTCCGGTTGCAGCAGCAAAAAATAATTCCTGCCTAAATCCCTGCTCCGCTTAAGAACACCCCACATTTCTTTGATCATTGTAATTCAATCCTGAGTGTGTTACAGTTATTAATAGTGATTTAAATAATTAATTCACCCTGCTATTGCTCGTATAAATTGGCTTTGTAGGTGCTGTGCGGTGCAGTTAGTTTGAATTACTTTTTCAAGCAAATGAAGGAGTTTGTTTGACGAATATTAATTCGGTTAAACGGATACAAGCGACTGTGCAGCTGTTGAAGCTGGCGGACAGCTGTGGTAACATTCAACCTTTGAAGGTAATGACGTGCTAGATGATAACTTTCTTTTTCTCGACAACCTTTAGCTTAATGAGTGCCGCCTGCAGGGGGATGAAGATGGCTGTTCTGTCAGGTCTCAGGTCATGAGGTTGACGTGACATTAGCTGCTGTATTTTTAAAAGCAGATGTGGTGATTACAGGTGTGTAACCAGTGTTTGACCGACTCCTTTGTATGTATCCTCACATGGGTCGAATTTGTGCACTCTCCTGCTAGAGACACACCTTAGTTCGGTTTTGTCAGGACGCACAGATTCAAACGTGGCTTTCTTGCGCATCCCGGTTCTTGTGATTATCCCAATTACAAGCCGAAGATGGTTGTGTGGTGGAGGATGAGAGGTCGCTTTGTCAAACCGACCTGACATGTTCATTTGTTCTGTTGCCTTGGATATGACTGCGAGGGAAACAAGGCAGATGAGAGACTAAATCAAGACATGTTTTGAAAGTCTCTGTGATGAATAACCCTCCCGCCATGTGTGCACTGTATCTCACCGCCGCAAACATCAACCTCTGATCTCCAGAGTCACTAAAAATGTATGAATTTTTTTTTTTTTGAAGTAACATCGAGCCCTGTGGAAAAACTCTGGTTTTATTTGGCAAAGTTTTTAAGATGCTTCTGTCACCACCGGAATACACTGGAAGGAAGCAGAGCCGAGACAATTAATTGGTTCATTAATGAGTCCGTTGACAGAAAATAGATCATATTATAACATTTTATAATATTTTGCTAATCATTTAGCCCTTTCAGTGTATGATCTTTAAGCTAAAACCAATCCCAAATGTGAGGATTTATTACCTTTTTAGTCATTTGGGTTATTATAATAAGCTAATATTTTGCTGATTGGATAAAAAAACAAACTATTTGAATTCACCAAGGGAGTCATTTTCACTCTTTTCTGACATTTACTAGACAAAGTGACCAATCACTTAAATCGCAGATCAGCAGATGAATCAGTAACTGGAGGGGCACTCAGAGAGCACCAAAGTCAATGCCCTATTTTGCAGTTTTTATGAAAGTGATCCAGATCTGCACCAAAACTTCACAGCTTGTTCCTTTGCACACACTCCACATCTCCACCTACTTGTCTCAAATTCAGCTTGGTTGTTTTTGTGTAATCTTGCTGACAAACCGACAATGACACACACAAGCAGCACTGATCACACAGCTCCGCTCTCGCTGGCGGAGGAATAAAAATAACAGTACCTGTTAGTTGCAGCCTTAAACAGAGGACAATGTCTTCTTGTGATGTGGTGCATTGAAAAACACTTGGTAGCGACATTTCTTTCAAGTAACAATGTCCCATTTAATGCGCCGGCCATAGCGTGAACAGTATTTTAAGGCTGTTTTATAAATACTTGGAGGGCATATGTTCCTTTTTGGCAGGAAGTGTTTGAGAGGGAACGTGTGTAACAAAGGTCCTCAGCCAGAATCACAGGAACATTGCTGTTGCAACTTTCAGCAGGGCATGAGGATGCACTGAAACTGCTCTCTAACAAAGAAACGGTCCTGATACCACAAGACACAAGTGAGAGAAGATGTAGGGGTAAATCTTAAGACTGATTCTCCTCTACCAGCTGCAGTATTAAGTTTTCCTAATTCCGATTTATTGTCACCAACAGTCCGTTATACTGCAGAGTGTGTTTTCTGGGTAACTGCTTTATAAGTGACTGCTGGAGGCCAGTTCTCCAACTGTCCGCCGCACTGTCACACAGCCATTTAGCTCCTTTTTGCTGCCGCTGGCCGCCGATTCGACCACCAGCCAGACCAGCAGCCCTTCAAGCTGTCTCCCAGTGTGTGGTTTCCTGATTCCACACGCTCGCTACACACAGATGCACACGCACACACACACATTACACGTCTGCTGGTTCATGGAGCACTGTGGTGGGCTGTTACTGCCTGCTGGTCCATAACTCCTCCACACAGAGTCGGGTTATTCTGCGAGGGAACTGGGAAGACAAACAGCAGCCTGAAGGACGGAGCGTGTCGAGAAGCACACACTGACCAGTAACGGGGCTGTGCTTACTGGTAATGTCAGAACAGTGCTTAGAATGAAAATGCTTTTGGTTTCTCCTCTGGTGGTGAGCGAGTTTTTCATTTCCTCATTTTTATGATGAAGTGACTCCGTTTCCCTGAATGTTATTCTGGACATTATTGGTGATAATGTAAAGGAAAGCCACCGCGCAGAACAATTCTGTGTCAACAGCCGTATGAAACAGTGTTCGTCAGTCGCTCTCAGACGGTTGTCAGCCTTGAATACACTAACAGCGATAGTTTCCTGGAGAAAATACAGACGGCTTCCTGTGTAGCTGACACAGCTGAGCAGCCAGTATTGTGTAATTTTCAGTGGAACTTAGCTCAATGGTATTGATTACAGGAATTCCTCATTACTCTTCAGCTAAGCTGGGACATTTCTCAAGTTTAAGCTTCCCTTGTGGCAATTTGACTTGATCATCTAATAAAACACGACGGATTGTGGAAACTCTGTGTTAATACAGTAGATATGAACTGGTCTTAGAACATTTCCACCTGTATTAGTCGTTTCCCAGAACTAGATTGCTGTAATTAGTTTTGTAATAACCTCCGGGGAGTTGTGCTACTCATGTAATCTGTCATCACACAGATTATTATAAGAAATAAATGTTCTAATACTAAATATGCAGAGAGGACTGAGGCTGGAATGGTACTAAATCTTATCTTGATATCTGTTGGCTTCTTAGTATCTCAGTTTGTTTGTGTGCATCTGTCTTTGTTGGCATCTTACATAATAAAGGAGTTGTGTTTATAGGACAGCCAGATATGAGAAAAGTCATCTTTTCTCTGCTTTTGTACACGAGCAAACTTGAAAACTTTAGCAAACTTGCATGAACATGAACTTCTCCTTTATACTAAGAGCGGAGGGATTCAGCTGCACAGGGAAGAACTGAAAGTGAAACAATGTGAATTCAGGAAGACAGTCCTGAAATTATTGCGAGGTTATCAAAGTGTTTTGCAAGTTTTCGTGAAACTAGAAATCTTTGTGGTAGCTGCATTTTATTTTTATATAATCTTATATTTAAAGAGGTAGTTTCTTTGAGATCATGATGTCTTTCTTCAACAGCGACGTGCCTGTAACAGGACATATATACAGTTTTGGTAGACAAGCACTCAAGTATGGCATTATATTTACATTAATCCTCTGAACACCAAGCGATCTCAACGTTTTTTTTGCTCCTGTCACATTTTGACCCACTGTGGCCTCATTTTTCAGTGCAATATAAAGTCCTGCACCTCTAAATAAACAGCACAACCATGACTAGAAGTAGAGAGAACCCCGAAAAGAGCAGTGTTTCCACTACAGGGAAAAGTGATAACTCTGCATACTATAGATATTTTATCATTGACAGTTTTAATTTATATCCATACATGTCTCCTGTCTTTGTTGTGTAAACACAGCCTGCAGTTCAGCCCAGTTCAGCCCAGTTCAGCGAAAAAGTCATGTGACTATTGGTTGCAGCTGAGACACTAATAGTTTCTCGGTTGTGGCAGGGAGTGCAGAGTTTCATTTATTTTATATTTTTGCAGAACCCTGTGAGACTAAATGCTGTACTTGCAGTAAATGTTCAAGTTAGACATGTAGAATAAAGTAATTCAAATGGAATGTCAAGGGTTTGAGGTTAGATTTGGTTACAGTTTTTTTTAACCTTTCGGGGACAGTAGTTCAAGAACCACTGTAAAATTTGATCATTGTGATTTCTACAGTTTGTGGCTCTGATTAATAGGTGAATTTTGCAAACAGCAACATGCCTTTCAAATCCACCAGTGGGTTTTAGGGTTAACAAAAGCAACTACAAGTAGGCCTGTCACAGTAATTATAGTACATTATAGTCTTAAATATTTTAGCTGACAATAATCATTACTGCTTAATCATCAGAATAACTTCCAATCACCCAATAAAAACAGCTGAAACTAACAAACATGTCATATTTTAATCAGTCTTTTCCACTGTCTGCTCCCCCTTCCTCTGCTTTGCTGATACCAAATGTTTATCTTGAGGCATTTAACTTCTAATTTTTGACCATCTGCATTTTGATAAGCATCTATTGACATTAACGTCATGGATTTAGTTAAAAAGCCAATCACTACAACACCGCTGTGGGCACAGTTTGGTTTAAAGGCAAACAAAAAAGGAGCCCAATAACTCCTGAGGAAATTTGTCAGATTTGCAGCTAAAATATAGAAGTTAAAGGAGCCAATACCGTTAATGTAAAACTAATAAAGTAATACACAGAAAAAGACAATTTCATCATTATTCTCAATTATTTGTATGGTGAGTCTTTATCAACAAAGATTCCACATTAGTGGACTTGCAGATGCTTAAATATTGTCTTTTTAATCTTACAGTGAAATGAGAGACTTTCTTTTTATCAAGTTCTTTCCATCCTCTGGGAACTTCTGTAACCAACACATGTTTTAATGTTCTGTGAACTGGCGTTGAAAGCACAGTATTAATATGAGCCCAGGTGTAATGATGCAGTTTTTACAGTAGAGCCTTAACGATACATTACATACAATGAACCTCCCTCATGTCTGTTAGGGAGGACAGTCCTACCTCTTTATGTAAGATGCAATGGCCAGTGAAGGGCTGTGAGAAAATGAGGCGTGACTGTACTGTTTGTGATGGTACCTCAGATACAGAAGCACAAAATCTTTCAGCACATCCTTTGTTGATGAAATAAAGCGATATTTTGGCTGTAAAAGATGAATGCTGTGTATTTAGTGGACTGTTCTGTAATGAGAAAAGCTTGCATAATGAATTAATCGCTTAAGTTGCATACAGCAGAACTCCCAACATCTGATGCTAATTTGTGTACTAAAATACAATAAATTGCATATTTTGAGGTTTTGGATTGTTATTCATACAAAAAGAGGGGTCTGATTAAGTAAGCTTGGACTCTTGGATTTGGAGTTTAATTGGCTTGTGCATGTTCTGTTTATAAATGGGTGTTTTTCTTTCAGACAACGTGTATGAAGGCGATTATATAATGCCACAGTGGTATTTTTGTCAGTGAATATTTGTCTCAGTAGTTGTGACATCCACTTGCTGTAAACCGCAACAAAGAAAGTTTTCAGGTATCATTTTCCCAACAGCCGCCGTCATCTGTTCATGCACATCTACAAGTTGCACCTGCTCGCTCGCCGAAACTCAATCTGGATATCAGCTTTGGCTAAATTCCCAAAATGCAAATGGGAGTCTGCACTTGCAGTTTCAAGGTTGCATCTGTACCTGTGCCTGTGTGTATTTGTGCAAACAAATTTCCAAGCTTGATAGCAGAGCCCTGCCTTGAACCGGCTCCAACTGTAGGCTCATAATTCATCGCTGAGATTTGATGCGACTGCAATTTGGACATGTGCAGACAAGGAACTGTTTTGAAAAAAAAGGCCTGTACAAGGTTAATATTCAAATCAGCCTGCATGCAGTAATGATTGGACCTCGTGCTTCTTCTATTCTGTGTTCTACTTCACCTTCACAGTGTTTACAGTGTGTTTGTTCAGTGGAGGGCCTCTCTAATGCCAGTGACTGCCTGTCTGACAATTTCAGTTCCTGTCTCAATACTGTGGACTTTTGATGTGTTTGCACTTTTTTTTCTTGCTTTTGCTCCTCACCAGATATTCATTTCTGCTTTTCCAGCAAAATCAGTACTCATCCTGCTTGTACTGTATCCACACCGTTTACCGTATCCTGCCATCACACACACACACACAAAGAATTAAACAGCGTCTTGACAAAACTCTTATCAGGTTCTCTTTGAGTGCACTGACATGGTGTCATTTCCTCCTTTGCTTACTGGTATTTAGTTCACTTTTTGCCTTGTCATGGCAGCTTGTGAGGTCATTAAGAAGTGAAGAAAATTCCCCTCCTTTGCAGCTGCTCCGGCTGCATTTTAAACACACTGTGATACGGTTCTCCAGCATTTTTTTGAATCCTTTCAAATCCCTTATAAGTTATAATTAACCAACACTTAAACAACTTCTTGTTGGATGAGAAGGCATAAAAACCGCAGCTTTAAGGTTTCCCTACTGGTTGCAACAGGACACTATAACCTAAATTTCAGAAATACCTTGTGGCAAGGTATTTGGGGATTAATTTTAATCAGCTATAGGCTAAAGCTGATATAATCTGCTGCTGGCAATGTTTGTTTCAGCTGCTGAAACTGTCATCGGCACATAAAAATGCACGGCCTGCCACCTGAATGTGTTGTGCGTCGCTTCATGTTAATAAAAAGAGTGAGGAGATTGGATAAAAGAGTTCTTCGCACTTTCATATCCAAATCCAGGATGCGGTTATCACCAGTCTTAGTCATGGTGCATTTTCTTTTTGTCTTGTGGGAAGTTTTAATTACACATTTTTTATTTTTTTTTTAACTGGCAAAGTAATGTGCTTTCACAAAACAGTGTGCACTTCAAGTCACCGGTAAATGGAATTTCGTTGGGATCCAGATGCCCAAGCGAACGAAGCGTGCCTGCTTTCATGTCGAGCGTTAGATGAGGAGATTGAAACACCTCTCACTGATTAGCTTAGCATGGACCGATAGACTGGAAGCATGGCAGCACCTCTAAAGCTCATTAATTATCCCTCTCAACTCCAAACCCGCCAGCAGGTGCATGAAAGGCATGATGTAGTCAAAGAATCACTAAAATGATACCATCTATCACAGCCAGAAACTGTAGAAACAGAAAGAATCATCAGACATTCAACTTTCATACTTACCCGTGGCACGGCGTTCCTTTGAGAAAGTTAACCAAATCTAGGCTTAAAATTGGGATATTTATTTGAAATCACTGTATTCTACGTGTTTAATTTTAAAAATCGCCCCAAAACGCTGCACAACCATGAAGTCTTGGGTGTCTCAGCCTTGATCAACAATCACAGGACAAAAATGCATCGACATGTCAGCTTAACTAGGCTGAACTGTAGCAGACAGGAGAAAAGTATGGAAATAAAAACTAGATTTACAGCATGTAGATCCACCATTTAAAATGCTGCACATGTTGATTCCATTTTTTTCCCAATTTCTGCAAAGTAAAGAATCAAAGAAATTCAACTTAAGTTTTTCCTTTATTTATTTATTTTTTTAAACGATTTATGCCATTCTAACGTTGTCATACTGCACAGAAGACATTCCTGAGTTCTCTCTACCTTTAGCCATGGCTGTGCTGTTTCAATAGAGGTGCAGGACTTTATGCTGCAGTGAGAAATGAGCCGACTGTGAGTGAAAATGTGACGGGAACAAAAAAAAAAAAAAAAAGCCACCCAGAAACTGCTCGGGGTTCCAAGGATTAATCCGTACTGTCTTTTTCGCTTAACCTGCACAAAAATCAAAAAGTAAAATGTCAAGCTGTAGTTTCAGAGTAAAAATGTCCTGAAATATGTGCTGCCAGGCAACCTCATTGTGACATGAAGACACCGGGAAATTGCTACAAACTATTCCTCTAAAAGAGTGGGAGGGACTGACAGAAAGTCCTCAAAATGCCTTCCACATAACAAGCTGTCACAGGCTGAATTCTTTGAAATCAGTTCGAGCTGCCAAGACACTGAGATGTCCAAGAAAAAGGCAAAAAGAAATGTCCTCCTCAGAAGTTAACAGCCAGAAGGATTCACTTTAATGTGGCTCTCGAGTCGAAGGCTTTGTTATTTACCAGCGTATACAGTATTACTGGTGTCATGACTTCAACAGTTTGGTTTTAGTCTTGTAAAACAAATGCTTCTTGAGAGATTAAACTCTCTGGTCATGAATTTAACCTCTAAAAATGAATGCCTGTGTGTGGCATTTACAGTCTTTGTGTATTTTCCCCTGAAAATAGCCCCCTCCTGCCTTCACTCTCTGAACCCGAAGCAGTTTGTGGGCTTTCTTTGCTCCTGTCAAATTTGTAATCATTTGTCACTGTAATATAAAGTTCTGCACTCAAATGGAAACAGCACGACCACATCAAGAGGTAGAGAGACGGGAAAAAAGAAAGGTTTTCTATGCTGTATGTTCACAAATAAAAAGAAAACAACACATATTTAATTTCTTTGAATGGAATGAACAGTTGTGCCTCTACAAACTATGGATATTTTACTACTTACATTTGTGTTTGTTTCCATCCTTGTCTCCTATCTATTCAACCCAGTGTCCGCTGAAAACTCCCTGAATTTTTGTCATATGAGTCATGGAAGATTTCATTATTTTTTTTTTACAGAATCTGATGATTGGAAACTGTTTATTTTTGACAATTTTTAAAAATGAATGTGTGTGATTTTTGATGTCATTTCTTGATTTTAGGCTTACATTAGTAATTTTTTCAGACAGAACCTCCTGTCACAGATGAGTTGTTCCAGGAATGTCAAAGTGGAAATGGTCTTTTAATTTAATTTTTAATGACAAAACTAATAAGAAACCTTTAGGATTTCATTTTTAACATTTCGATTTTAGCTTTTAATATGTTTTTGACTTGACATTAATTGAGAGCGTGTTGGGGAAATAGATGGTGAGAGGAGGCTTGAAGGACTTTTTTTTAAAGCAAGGTTCAACAAGGACTCACTGAAAGAATGGTGTCTAAATTAAGTATTCAGGTGAACTTTGAATGGCCCACTTGTGTGTATCCAGGGCAGAATTTCTGTGTGTATTCTGGTAGCGGTAGTGAAAAGGAAGCGCTTACTGTAAATTACGCGTCCACTATTCTTTGTTTAATCCACTGAGATTTACAGAAGAGGAAGTTTCACAGGGTGTTTTAATGCGTACGTGTGCTTCTCCAGCATTATCCCTGTTTTGTTCTCTTTCTGCTCTGCATGTTCTTCACACCTCTCTGCGGCTGAGAAGAATTTTGCAAAAAAAAAGAAAAGGGTTCTTTTACTAAAAGTTGGTGAAATCCCAGAGAATGTAGTTAAAAAAAAAAAGCATCATCTTTCATTTTCTGTTTATCCCAGATGTCTATTCAGAGCTCATTTCGCCGACCACACAATTAATCACATCCAAACTGGGACTCATTAGCATATAATCAAATGGGACAGCCAACAGGGATTATGGATGCAGTGAACTTTAATATTATAGATGCTTTTGATTATACCGTCATATAGGGTAACAAAAAAAAAAAAAAAGTCAGACATTTCTAGAGGCAGAGGAGAAGCCGCAGTAGTATTCAGACCACACCGGTGCTGATAAATGATGCAGCTACATTTGAAATGACAATGAGCTCAGGAACATTATGATAATTTATTCCCAGTACGTTATGAAAAAGTGTTAAAGTAATCACAAGTCTTGACGCTCGGCGCCTCGCAGCCTCCCGTGTGTTTGTATGCAGGTTCGTGGAATTGTACAATTTCAGTGATGGTTAAATTACCGAACAGTTTAAGTTTGACAGTTAAATTTGTTTAACAATTTATCCAAACTTATGAAAAGCTGCGGTGCCAAATTTGACGTCTTTTTTTTCTACTCGTGTGTGTGTGTGTGTGTGTGTGTGTGTGTGTGTGTGTGCGTGTGTGAACTGCCGTAGGCTTTATCAGAAGAGTCCATCAGGTCGTTTCACTGATGCTCTGTTAATCTGTGTGTAGACTGTAGAGTGTCTGATTTCTGGCAGGGTATTAAGTCCAATCATTGCTGCCAACACAGCTATAGCATCTGCGCCATGATGAAATTAATGCGCGCCTTCTCTCCCCTGACTCGTATCTCTCAGCAGAGGCACCGGTCCAGCATGCAGCCATATTTGTGGGTTTTTTTTTTTTTTTTTATAAAGACTTTTCCCTCATGAAAGGATTCAGTGACAAAGTGACACGTCCCCAGAGGGAACAGCAATCAAAGCAAGAAATTACATTTTCAAGCATTGTACTGTACCTGCCAAATGAACACTGAATACATTTTAGTTGGACTCAAATTCGTGAGCGCCGTCTCGATGCGAGCACCATACAGTCATCTGCGTTATTGCAGCGGCTACCAGGCAAATCAGGCACTTCATCTTTTATCACGGTGTCCAAATTATTCTCTCTCAACCTGTTCTATCAGCAATTGCAGAACTTTCTCTTGTCGTAATGAGGCGGCAAAATTCATGAATCGGTTTTTGAAATCCAAAATATGGTCTCTTTTATAGCGCAACATTTTTAAGACTCCGTGCTCGTCTGACTCGGTGCTATAGGTCTCTTTCACAACCCGCCAATCCTCTGGGGAGACACCTCTTTAAATATAGACTATTGCTGTAGTACAGTAATGTTGGGATTGATTGATACACAGCTGAGTTTTTCTGCCTGGTTGCGCATCAGAACCGGAGAACGGGCTCTCAGCCATATCTCAGGTCTGATCTGACAGCAGGGACACAGAGGGGCCTCTTGGCAAACTGAATAACAGCAGAGCTCAGCTGAGCAGAACGCAGAGGAGACAGGACTGTGATTTACCTGGCATAGGACCAGAGAGGGGAGGAGCTGGAGAGGACTGTCTTTCTTTAAAACAAATGGACTTCGGTGAGATAATGAGCTAATATTTTGATGGCCTTGTCTCTCTGCGGATCTCCTGCGGTCAGGATTTCCTCAAGTGGTTTTCTAGAACAATAAAAAGTGCCTTGAATGGGTGTCTCAATGTTTGAACCATATATTTCTTATATCTAAAATATCACAAGTTTGTAAAATCACAGTAAGTCTTTAAGGTCCAAGTACAATATCTGTAAATGTGTGTATTGTTATTTTTTATCATATTACTCAGTAGGTCGACTCAAATTTTTTTCTTCAAATTTCCTGATTATACTAGTTGTACAGAAATGTGGATTTCCCCAATGACTGTTTTCAAAGATGGACAAACCGTCCATGACATCACTCGTAGATTTCAGGTTTCCTAATATGCGGTTTTAGGAGCTTGAGTAGTGGCGATGACTCTCGTGGC